>NC_091756.1:41753840-42053840 GCF_043380555.1 Nothobranchius furzeri | reverse complement strand
CTGCTCTGAGCACTCTGTGTTGTTCCTCCTGTGCAGAAGTTTGCCCTTGTCTGCAGTGACTCGTTCCCCTCTTTCTTTTTTTGTCACGTCAGACCAAATTCACGCAGATCTGGACAAGAAAAAGCAATATTCATTCTCATCTTCGTAAACAATGAATCAGGTTCATATTTCCCCTCGCAGCAGCCGGGTCAACCATGAGGCTGTGTTTCATCAGTGCCTCTCCGTCACTCTGCTGTTGGTATGCTGTTGCCCTGGTTCTCCAGCCTGCCTCCTGATTCGTTTGAGGAGCTGCGTTTCAGCAGCCTGTTGACGATGTCCATACATGTCTTTTTGTACTGGTGTCGTAGCAGGGAGTACACGAAGGGGTCGCAGGCGGCTTTGCTGTAAGCTAAGCACTTGGAGACAATCCCCCAGTGAGGGTTGATAGGCACTGCTGGAAATAACTCCACGATCCTGCAGGCGAGCATACAGAGAGGATGATGAGAGCCAGTGGAGGAGGGACAGTTCAACATGCATGCCCAGAGCTTAATAGTAGAAAAACACTTAGCACTAAATTTTGAAATAATGCAAATGTGGTGCAACTCTGACATGAGCCGAAATGAAAAAGAACTAGAGAATGTTACTGATCTTTACATTTTTATATTTAATCTGTTAAAGACATTTCTGACAACTGCCAAGTTGAATTTTCCTTCTCCAGTTTATAGTCTCACCTACAGTAAATGCAAACACACTGTTGATGGCTATAAATCGCCTCTTAAACAGCAGAGGGCTCATATGGCTATGTCTGGGAGAAGGGTAGATGAAAGCAATAAATGTGAACAGACACCATAACGAAGTAGACAGCTAAGCGCTGCAGCTTAGGACCATGCAGGAGGAGCTCTAATTTCACCCTGTGATATGCTAGACTCAGATTTTGTGGGAAAACTTGCTGCTTGTCATGTTTCAGTTGATCTCTGTTACTATATGCTTCCTCTGGCCACACCCATCCATGTTCCTCCTTTAAGCCTAGTTTATAGTTCTCCATCTGCGTGGGTGGAACTGATTACTGATTCCTACCTGCGTCTGAGATATTTAAACTCACGATTCCCATTTTCCAGTGTCTGATTGTCTTTTTTTCAAGCCTGTTCTTAGTGGTCCATGTCCATGCTTCTGTTGAGTAACAAACTTGTTTGTCTTGCTGACCACTAATCTAGCCTGCTCCTCTTTTTATACATTAGGTTTGTCTTGTGTTCTGAACCTTGCCCAATCTTTTTGACTTTATCTCTGCACACGGGACTATGGATCTGTTTGCCACGGTTTATATCTGCTCTGTTTCTGACCTGGATACAATCTATGACTACTGAGTTTGGATCACAGATCCTCCATTTCACCTCTATCCTGACCACTATCCCAATGTGTTCCCTGGCCAACTGAGAAACGTAGTCCCTCCAGCGTGTCCTGGGTCTTCTCTTGGGCCACCCAGTTGGACGTGACCAGAAAACCTCACCAGGGAAGCGTCCAAGTGCATCCTGTCATCATGTGGGCGACACTGGCACAGGAGTTAAGTGCTCGCCCTGTAATCGGTAGGTTGCAGGTTTGAGCCCCGCTCAGTCTGTCGCTGTCATTGTGTCCTTGGGCAAGACACTTAACCCATGTTGCCTGCCAGTGGTGGTTGGAGGGACCGGTGGTGCCAGTGCTCGGCAGCCTTGCCTCTGTCAGTGCACCCCAGGGCAGCTGTGGCTACATCATAGCTTATCCCCACCAGTGTGTGAATGTGTGATTGACTGATTGTGTTGTAAAGCGCCTCCAGAAGGTGCTATATCAAATACAGGCCATTTACTATTTACCATCCTGACCAAATGCCCAAGCCACTTCAACTGGCTCCTCTCAACGGGGATGTTATGGGCACCAGCCTGGCCATTTGGATGCAGGAGCCAGGATCACCCAGCACTGGTGATCAGCTCGATCACCCCTCATTCTGGTGATCACCACTCCAGGCTGCTGAGGATCACAGCTGACCTGAATCCCTCTGATGACCCACACCTGGGATAGGCTGTGCCTTCAGCAGTCCGGGAGGCAGCAGTGCAGGGGTTCTGCTGTCCTCCTGGCCTCAGATTTTGTTTTGAACCCCTTCGAATGGATACGTTTTAACTTCTAAAGTTTTAACTCTGAGCTGATGAGTTTTAAAGGGTAAAACTGAGTGATCCATAGGGCTCTTTGGTTGATGTCAACGTGGTTGACTCCATTTTAAGGTTAACTCTGTTTTGGTTTGAAGACTTTTATCTACTTTGTTGTGTTTTAAAACACCTTCAGCTTCGGTAAAACTTTTAACAAAGTTTTAACCAGGTGTTTTAATTGTTCACAAGTTGTCTTTTAATCGTTAAACTTTTTGAGAATTTTTTGTCTTGCATTATTTTTATAATGCTCTCCATCTGTTTGCTCGCTTGTTTTAAAACCTTTTATGGCAATTAAACCCATTTCAATCCACTGTCATATTTTTATGTTACCCCTTCCTTCACATTTCAACAACACATTGTAACAGGGGATGAGCAGCGGGTCTACTCTGAGCCCCTCCCGGATGAGCGAGCTTCTCACCCTATCTCTAGCTGAAGATCATGACCATAGGTGAGAGTTGGAACCTAGATCGCCTGGTAAATCAAGCCGGCTCAGCTCTCTCTCCACCACGACAGACCGGTGCAATGCCCACAGTACCGCAGACTCAACAACAATCCTATAGATCTCACACTCCACCCTTCCCTCACTCATGAACAAGACTCCGAGAAACTAAAACTCCTCCACTTGAGGCAGGACCTTGTCCCTGACCTGGAGAATGCATTCTACCCTTTTCCGATTCAAGACCATGGTCTCAGATTTAGAGGAGCTGATTCTCATCCCAGCTGCTTCACACTCGACTGCAAACCGCTCCAGCGAAAGCTGGAGATCACGTTCTGATGAAGCCAACAGGACCACATCATCTGCAAAAAGCAGAGACCTGATCCTCAGGCCACCAAAACAGATCCCCTCCACACCTTGGCTGCGCCTAGAAATCCTGTCCATAAAGGTTATGAACAGAATCGGTGACAAAGGACAGCCTTGGCGGAGTTCATCTGTCACCGGAAATGAGCTCGACTTACTGTTGGCAATGCGGACCAAGCTCTGACACCGGTCATACAGGGACCTAACTGCCCATATCAGAGGGCCTGGTACCTCATACTCCCGGAGTACCCCTACAGGGCCCCCTGAGGGACGCGGTCAAACACCTTCTCCAAATCCACAAAACACATATAGACTGGTTGGGGAAACTCCCACACACCCTCCAGGATCCCCCTAAAGGGTACAGAGCTGGTCCAGTGTTTCACAGTCAGGATGAAAACAACAATGTTCCTCCCGAATCCACGGTTTGACAATCCGATAGACCCTCCTCTCCAGAAATAAATGTTTTTTCCTCATAAGGGGTCTAAGGGCTGCACTTTGTCTGATCCCTCACCTAGGACCTGTTTGCCTTGGGTGACCCTACCAGAGGCATAACACCTAAAACAACTTAGCTCCCAGGATCATTGGGACACTTAACCCTCTCAGGCTCAAAATAAGTGTTGATAAAAGGACAAACAACTAAGTCCTTCAGGGGTACTTCTGAGTTAAAAAAATGCTCACAAATACGTATGTGGAGTAACCAGGTAGGTAGGTTTTAACTGTTGCAAATCTGCAATGCCTGCCTCCAGAGGATTAAACTCCTCCACCACTGTAAGGTGGCAATATAGATAGGATAGGAGACATTATGAAATTTTACTTTTTGTTTTTTAATACCTTCCACTGTATGGCTCCCTCCAACATCTCTTAGCTGCCACCCATATTCCAACCAGAACTTTACGTTCTAGGGGTACAAGAAATACCTTCTGGGTACTTCCTGTTTACCGGCTTTGGTTCTTTAAATAACTCTGGAGCTTTTTGCCGGTCGGTGTTAGCTCATCGGAGACAAGGTAACCTCACAAACTTGCTGATTGTAAACAGTAGCTACTTCCTTTTTTTATATTTTACTTTATTCTTTCGAAAGATGAAAAACTGACACACACACACACACACACACACACACACACACACACACACACACACCCCAGCTGGCTGAGAATGATATCTGTTGCAATGTAACCTTCCTTCCAACATGATGGAGATTTTAGGCTGTTTTGTTATTGTTTCACTGTAGAATTCTCACATATTGTACCTTTGAAATGGCTTGGAAGAAACACGTTTTTACTCCAATTAGAAAAGTTCTGAAACACAAATTAAGTCAACATGTTTATGTAAATTAAGTCAATATTGTATAATGAATGACTTAGTTTCATGCCTGCATCTGCTTCTCATAGCTGATGTCTGTAAATACAGGAAATATATTATTTTGGAATTTTATACTCTCACTTTTTATGTGGTGTCATAAAAAGGTGTGTAAAAATGACGGATCCTGTGTTACTGCACTTTGTATGATTACTGTGTCCACAGTGAAGCTTGGTCAGCACATTAACACGAGCCTTGTGGGCCACGAGGCTTCACTGACGTTTACTCCAGTCATTCCAGTTACAGAGCGAGCAAGAGGTTATATTAGCTGTCACACTACACAGAACTGGCACACAAAATGACCCTGACGTATTTCAGTGAGCAACATCATGTTTAACTTTAAATAATAAAACATCACTCGAAAAGGAGAGCCTGAGTTCCTTTTACCACTATGTGTATTTTTCACTGCAACACTATCTTTGGAATCTGAATTGGAATGTGATGAAAATGACTGAGTCTTTTCCTAAGAGGTCAATCTCATGGGCAAACAAAAATGAATTTGGAAATATAATTATTTAATTATTGTTCCAATTAATTAATTTCTTTTCTTTTGCTGAACTCGACATTTTGTTAATAATCTCATTTCTTTATCTTAACGTTAAACTTGACCATCATTCGTGTGCATCACCTTAGAATCCTTACAGGCAGTGATCGATGCAAGTGGATTCTGACAAACAGGAATGCACCCAACGAACTTGAGAAGAAAAAGAGCTAATGCAGCAGCAGAACTAAGGTGTATTACTTATCACAAGCTCAGCCAATCTCATCTTCAGAATTTGGCTGTGAGAAGAGGAAGGGGGTGGAGGTGGGTCAGCTCCTGCAGGGAGGTAACCGATGGGTCATGTGTGCCAGCCATGGATCCCCTCTCTAAACACCCACCTTGTGATCACATAAGGAGCAAAGCAGAGCATGAAGGTGCCAATGAAGGTGCTGATCTTCCTCGTTGCTCTCTGCCGTCGCCTCTTCTGCTCCTCGAGGCAACGCTGCCGAACACTGACAGCAAGGAAAGTTCAGTGATTGGAGGAGAACAATAATAAACTGTGAGAACTTTTGATCGATGTGACAGACCTGAAGAGGTTAGGCTGGTTCAAAATATTCTCAGTCTAAGAAAATGCTCAGACGTTGGTTATTGTTTGTGAACTCTAAATGCACCATCACCAAAATGTCACGATGTCACAATGCTTTAAGTAAAATGTTTGAAAATGTAACGAATTTGACAGGTAGGATTAAAAATGCCAGCATACACCTCATGGAGAGGCGTTTTAAGCTATGTAACTGAACTCACACAAACATGCATGTGCACATGCACACACACAGGCATGCAGGGTTCTTGCTACTAGAGCAGCAATGCAATGAGTCTCTGTGACATTTAAATTGAGTTAGGTTTGTGCATGCTGTCTGAATACAGAGAACATAATTCAAATGTCAGAGGAAACCAAAGCATCATTAACTATAGGGCACCAATTGTAAAATGATACGTTAAGACATTAGCAGCCTGCTCACTGTAACAATAGAATAGGGTTTGAGCACATCCATCCATTTTCTGAACCTGCCTGTCCACTAGGGTCACGGGGGGGGGGGGGGGGGGGGCTGGCGCCTATCTCCAGTGGTCAACGGGCAATCAGGCGGTGTACACCCTGGACAGAGTCCATCGCAGGGCAACACAGAGACACACAGGACAAACAACCATGCACACACTCACACACTCACACCTAAGGACAATTTAGACCGACCAATTAACCTAACAGTCATGATTTTGGACTGTGGGAGGAAGCCGGAGTACCCAGAGAGAACCCACGCATGCACAGGGAGAACATGCAAACTCCATGCAGAAAGATCCCAGGCCGGGAATCGAACCCAGGACCTTCTAGCTGTAGGAGTAACAGCGCTAACCGCTACGCACTGTGCAGCCCAGGTTTAAACTATTTCATCAAATTTGTTTATGCAACAACATATTTAATCATAAAGAAAAATGTTATGCTTAGAAATATAAAAAATCATCTTGATTTAAAAATCAACACAAGTAGTTCTAAATATGATGGTTTAAGAATTTTGTTTGTCTAACATGCAAATTTGCTGCTGTAAAACAAAAGTGGTCGACAAAATAGAAGTGTGGAGAAGAGATGCAATATCTAAAATCCAATATGTTGTTTTTAGGATAAGATTATGAATCCACTCAACTGTAGATCAGTTATCTGTTCCTGTGGGCTCTCCCTGAACATTACTCTCATGGCTAACCGGACTCAGCACAACCGTTGCATTAAAGACTTTCAAGAATTAGATAAGGAGTCTTTTCACCCCACTTTTATTTTGATAGGATATACAATAGGACGGATTAGCATGTTTGCCAAATAATTAGAATTGATAAAAAAAAAGTTATGTTTAACTTCATTTAAATTTCAATCAAATTAAATCAAATCAAACTTTTGATTAAAAAACGAGTTCGAGTATTCAAATTTAACTTTGCATATTTAGATTTGATAACTTTGTATTTTCAGATTTAATTTAAATTTATTTGAATAATGGGTTTAATATATTCATAATTTTTTATGTAAAGGTTTGATTTCACCCCACCTAGTGGACACTTATGTTGTGTGATGTCTGAAGTCTGTTGCATATATGTTTGAGGTGGTTTTTTTTGTTGTTTTTTGCAGCACAAAGCTGCCCTCCCTGTGGAGGGTAGCTCTGAAGTGCCTTTTTTCCCTCCACCTGAACCAATCCTCATGTAAACCCCTATTGTTTCTATTAAGGTAGCGCGACTCATGGTTGCGAATGACCACAGTCACCATTTCTTGTCATGTGTCTTGCCCATGTATGTCTGATCTCTGAATTGTGCGTACTGAAACTCGAATTTCCCTCTGGGGTTAATAAAGTATCTTTGATTGATTGATTCATATCAAGGGTTGACTTAAAATGTATACATAATAAATAATGTTACTATATTTATATATTTCTAAATTGATTTACGTTTACATTTTTAAATTTTATTTAAAATTAAGATAAATATATGTTTTACATTTAGATTTGGTTCTAAATGTTTATTTTTATTTTCTAAAATGTAGCTAAACGTATATGATATTTGTAATAGAGTGCTTTTCAATCGGTGCTCCATACATTAACTGACCAGAGGGAAAACTGAGTTATCCCAATGAAACTGAACATTTTGTTCTTTTACCTCGTAATTCCTTTCAAACGAATAAGCAACCGTCAGGTGAACCTGGATGCTCTGGTCACAAATGCTCAGAGCAAACTGCAGAGTAAAGGATTATAAAGAAGAAACCCTATTGAGCTCACCTGGGGTGTATATCCACAAGCAGCACCAAAGTTTGCATGGTAATAACGTCGATCCTCTTGCAGTGGAACCGCGCCACTTTAAGGACTTTGAGGTATGTGAAACATAACACTATAAAAGACAGGAGAAAGGTGAAGGAGTGGAAAAACACGGTGAAGATGACAAACTGTGTCCGACTGCTCGCCCTCGGGTTGGACAGGGTGCAGGACGCGTAAAGCCGGTGGTAACCCACCCAGGACAGGCAGGTGGCCACCGTGGAGAAGGACATGGAGTGCGCCCACGTGTACCCGAGAACAAACGCTGCGTCCTTGTGGCGCATTTTGGAGTGGTACCTCAGGGGAAACACCACTGCGATCCACCGGTCGATGCTCAGGGCTGCCATGCTCAGCATAGAGTTGGTGGACAGAAATGTCTCCAGGAAGCCCACGATCTGACAAAACCCGTCTCCCCCCGGCTGAGCCTTGCTGACAAGCCCCACCAAAGTGAGCGGCATGTTGGACACGGTCAGCAACAAGTTGCAGAAGGTGAGGTTGAGGTTGAACAGACACGGGACCTGCTTGCGGATCTCTGGGTTGTACACAAAGCAGATCAGCACTAGGACGTTGGACAGCAACGACACAACGATGATCACTACCATCAACACGGAGAGGATCACCTCCGCAGTGTCCATCCTGTGTCCCCCAAAACTCTCTTTTACCCACTTTCTGAGCGCATGTCCAGTGTTGTTTGGTTCCCGACTCCGCGCATCCCCAGATCTCTCCCCCGGAGATGCCCCCTGTCTCGCCACTACATTGTGTGCCTCTGTGGCTCCACGATGATCCGGAGCAGGATTCCAGACGTTGAAAGGTCCCCGCTTGCCTCTAAACCATAGAAAATGAGCTCTCACACCAAAGCTACCGTGTTCCTCTACTGCGTATTTACAGTGGGGGGTGTTCCTCGTCTTGTGATGCCCTTTTCTCGAGGCTTCACCCCTTGCGCGCGCACAGCTGAGCGCATGAGATGCTTGATTTGTCCTCCGGGTGACAGCAGACCAAACACTGAAAGGAAGCCCCAGTTATAGCCTCATGTGTAACCTATCTTACTTATAAAAGAAAAAGGAAAGCAGACCATTGAAGATTAATGACCAAATTAAAGCAGCAGATCATCTTCTGTGTTAAACTGCATACAAGGATTGGATTTGAAGTTTAACATATGAAAAATAAGACATTCAGTCAGTAAAGCAGCTTTATTTTCCCACTTCCCTAGTTAAAAAATCATCACAGAAGATTCATGTTACTAACACCAATTAATCAAATACAATTTTGAAATAACAGGGGCAGCCTGATTCAGGTCTCATTCCTTTCTTTTCTCATTAAATCTGCCTCATCCGGCTGAAGCTGGGAGCAACATCCTTTTCTCAGAAGCTGGAAAACGCCCCCACATGCTGCTGCCCCTCAGGACTCCAGTGTGGTGGATTTTTCCTTTCCTCCAAAGACTCATCAGAGCATGCTGCGGCACGTGAGCCACTGGAGAATGGTGAGGTGATGGTGGCAGAAAGGACAGCGGTTTTATTGGTGTTGCACACAACATGCATAGCCTTAATCTGCGAGAATGTTCAGTTCACTGGATCTTTTCTGCTAAAAGATGATCAGAAATGTGACATTTGCTTTCACAATCAGGGCATTGTTTGCTGCATTTTTATTTATCTATTTATTTTTAATTAATTGTACCTAAAAGAAGGCATCTGCAGGCAAGGAGCACACCAGCATGCCAGCTACTTGAACTAAATTCCATTTTGTTTCAGACTGCGGCTTTCAGCCAAGGATGTATTTCCAGGATCATATGTTAAACACGTGATAGGGCTACCTGCCGAAAGCCTGCTCCGGAGCTGATGCCCTCTCCTGTCAGTTCTCAGGCCTTATAAGCACCAATCCACCAGTTGATCTCAGGCACCTTTTTGTAGGCATATCTTTAATTAACCTCTTCATGATTAAATGCCAGCTCTACAAACAATGATAATACTCCTTATAGCTTGGAGGACACTGAATGATGGACGATGCTTGGTGGGAAGATAGAGCTTGTGATGGATTGGTGCTGTGGTTTTTAAGAAAATGATTTTTTTGGCTGAAGAACAAAAGCCACAGGGACACACTCTTCGCCTAATTTTTCATATTAAACAGACATGCAAGGGAAACAATGCTTCATAAATATATAATTGTTTTTCCTCATACAAAACATTGTCTTTCATCTCATCTGAAAAATACGTGTGAGGGAACGATGTCTCTGTAGTATAAATAGAGTCTGGTTATAGGCGGGATAAAAGAAATCAAGTAGCCTTGAATGAATACGGTGATAGCGTATGTAACTGATAAAGCTAGAGGAAAATGTTATATCTTAAAGATGATGTAGGATTTTGTTACTCAAAGGGACTATATAATGCAAGTTCCACTTTTGGAGCTTTTGGCCTGATCTGGGATCAGACTATAACTGTACACAGATCTAATGTCCGTCAGCCCTTCACCGTGGCAGGAGGAGGAAGAAGTTACTTTCCAGCTTCCTGTTCACTGATTACCAATCACTGAGGTCACCGTTATCAAGAGTGTGTAAGAAGATGAAATTTCTGAATCTGAATATTTCTCAGCAGATATTTGGTGAACTGTATTTTTTTTCATTATTGCTAAAGAACAATATTTATCTTTTCATTAATGTTTCTACTTACATTCACAAAAAAATATCTTCATTAGAACGTCAAATAAGATATTTTCCCAGCATTTGCCATACACAATAAGTAGATAAGTTCAAATGCCGATATAGAGCTCAATGGAAAGATGCTGTGGCTCCTTAGGGGTACAGGAAGTAACTTCTAGGTTGCTTCTTTTACTGACTATTATTTCCACAACACTACTCTTAGCCAGCTGGTATCAAATTACAATTGTCTACACTGCATTGTGTGCCAGTGCTGACTTGGCAACCCTGCAGGCTCAAATATGATTGGCTCTGGAACCAGGAAGTATGAAGGCAGGACTGATAGTAAACAACTCTTTGACCATTTATAGAAGAGAAAAACTGACAACCCCTCCAGCCCGCTGCTGAATAGGAAATCTGTTGCAATGTATCTCCTTTATGGCTGAGACATTAGACTGTAAAATTCGTATTACCTTTAAATAAACAACACATATCACCTAAAATATGTTTTATGGGTGAAAGTTTTATGTTTACTATAGCTGAGAGGAGACACATCGTCTGCAGATCTTTGAGGGTAATTTCTCCTGTCAGTAAACTTAACAAGTGCAGGACTTGACAGTGAGAGATGGTAGAATAACAGTGAGCCTGCAGCTCTCCTCTTTATTCTGTGGCAGTGCGGATTTGAATTTGCTGCCACTTTAGATTCCACACTCGACTTCCTTCTGATTGGCAGGCTTGGCTAAAATTTAAAGGGAGATACATTTTGTTTTTCCATCCTCCTGAAAATAGATACAACAAATTAATAAGCAATAAATCAAAAATTTATTGTCATCGAAATTTCTGACCGTTATCGAGATAATGCTCAAATGTCCATAAATTAGGTAATAAAAAAAAACAGATGTGTGTAGGTTGGCAACATTCATGTTAGCTGTACCACTTTAAGTCACGTAAAAATGTGACTGAAAGTAATACACGTGACAGCCCCATCTAGTGGACAACTTTATGTACATACCTGTAGTTATTGTCCATTTATCGTTATCGAGGTGAAGTCCTCAATATATCGTGATGTTGATTTTAGGCCATATCGACCAGCCCTAATACAATACTCATAGCCCAAAAGTTAGTGATGCAAAAGTTGTTTAAGAAAACACAAAAATAGAAATGTTTGCATCAAGCTATGAGAAATTATACAGTGGTGAAAAGGTCTGGGGACAGGAGGGACACTCAGATAAGAAGCTTTATACAAACGTCATCCAGCAAGTACAGAAAGATGGGAAGTTGTTGACACTGCTAAGAAATTGCTGAAAGGCCATTTTACCCCTAACATCACACAAATACAGTCCTACAGCTTGTGTAGACCAAATAATGAACATCTGTGTCACACATCCCACCTGCTCTCAGCAGACAAGTCTATAAATAGTGGACAATTGAAACAACAGATGAGGACAGCTTCTGTCTTGGTGAGGCTGATAGAATATATTTGAAGATGAAAGGCTAAAAATGCCTTCTGCAGATGTCTGATTATATCAACCCCACATCTGCTTGTTTGAACAGCGTCTGGTTGCTTTACAACAGCATCACGCTTTGAAGATCAGACTTATTATCTCTGATATAATGGTGCTTCCTTGTCTCTGACACAAATATGTTAACACACACACACACACACAGTGCTGTGTTTACCACTGCTACTACCGCTCTGAGTTCATGAATGAGCTTGATTTAGTTCCTTTTTATTCTAATTTTACTACACAGTATGGAGTTTGGGGTTTATATCCATCTGATTTAATGCTACATTTTACATTCTGAGTCAGACTCGAGTCTCTGTGACTTTATAAAGGACTCGTGACTGCATCTGCACTTGAATCTGTTGACTTGATATCCTTATTTTTTACTCCAACATCAGCACTCCTTTGTTCTACATTCTTGTTGTGTAGGTTTGCTGTTTGTTTTGCTAAACAAATATGTCTTTTAAAATGATTTTATACTTCCCAGAAAGGAACTGATTTTACTTAGGAACTAAGAGACAAGTATGTTCAAATGATCATACATATTGCTCGAAACTAAAAGACAGCACTGTGAGCAAGTTTTTGCCGGCTCACAGACTTCTGTTTTTGCTTTTTTGTGTCAGATCAGCAAACATAAAAGACTGAATACAAAATGGTGAGTTTGTTGATTAAAGTGGAAACAACAACAATCACTTATTTGTGATTAGTGAGTGACTCTGTGAAGGAATTTTTTTTGCAGATTTTCATTTTAATTTAGCCAAACTGGAGGTCAAAGTTTAAGGTCAAAGGTCAGATGGTGTTAGAGATTTCCCGGTAGGAGAATTCATAGTTCATCTGAAGAAGCCCCGGACCATCACACTACCACCACCATGTTTGACTGTCCGTGAGATCTTCTGTTTGTGAACTACAGTTAGTTTAATCCAGTTGGAACACGACACTCCATTCAGAAAACTCCACTTTTGCCTCATCGGTCCACAAAATATTTTCCCTAACATTTTTGAGAACATCTTGATGATTTTAGGTAAATGTTACCGCTTTTACAAAGCAATGCCGTCAATTTGCTTCAACGCTGAAGCGGCATCAGGAAGCCTTAGGTCGTTTAGTGGTTAGACCTTGGCCGTAATCTGGCGCAGTCGTGTCCTTTTTACAAAAGATTAGGCAATCCTAAAGGTGTCTGTCCCCCACAGTCCCTGTCTAGTCTCTGGTGATCTGACCTCCAGCTCTAACAGAGAAAAGCTCCAGGAGCGCTGCGTTGCTCCAGATTATCATCTCACCTGATTCTGTTTATAGAAGCAAAACTTACGGCCCGTTTTAACTTTCATTTTTCACATAGTTGCCGGCCGGAGCTCGGCTGTAACTCCCCATGTGATCATGAGACCTCCCTCTGTTGAGCCAAGGGACAATCGCTGTTTATAAGACAGACAATTACTGCAATATTACTACCAAGCGAGGCAGAAAGAATGCCGCACAATTCGTGCATCGCCAAGCTGGCATGGTGCGTTTATGAGACACATTGTTGTGGTAATATTACGCTGATTTGCCGGCACAATGTGTCTTGTGCTCTTCTTAAACAGCAGAGATTTTGGCTTTGAAACTTCCTCATAAATGCTTTTACTGCCCTTTGTCTCTTTCTTTTTATTGAATCTTGACCTTTGACCTTAGCCATAACTAGCTGAGGACTTCAAAGCTTTGAATTGAACATGAAATGTTGCTTTTTGAGATCTTTCATCCTGCTTCGTGTTGTCAAAGGTTCTAGTGATGCTATTTCTTTATACAGGAGTGGCGGTGATCAGGTCTGGTGCAGCTAGATTTAATGTTCAAAAGCTCATTAAAGTGAAAATTTTCACAACAATTTGGACAGAGTTAAGCAGCTGATGTCACAGCAACATGTGTTGTCCAGATTTTGTGTTTTGATGGCGTCTGATTTACAGCACAAAATAAAAATGTTGAACCTCAAAGAAGTCAAAGTGAAACAAGCTGTAAATTTGGCTAAAGTTAAAAGAAAGTGAAAACACAGTGAAGCTTTCTTTCAGAGGGATCTTTGGCACATTTCAGAATAAAATACAGCCCAAGCCAAGGTGATTTATTAGCTTTAGTAAGTCTGTCTCTTATGTCACAAACAAGCTCATCAGATTCATTCAGCGCTGCCTTTAGAAGCCTGAATTTTACTAAACATCTTAAATGTGATTTTTTTAAATGTACTGATGTTGATTAAGTCTATTAACGGTCAGTGTCAGTGCTGCAAAGCTTTTTAGAGAAACTTCCTTTACAGCAGAAGAATTTGTAGGCTTTTTTGTTCAAAAGCTCATTAAAGTGAAATGCCCAAAACATGCGTTTGAATTTGACTTTGACATTAATTTTCATTTTAAATGACAGGAAAGCAAACTTGTGTAGATTATATGCTGCAGTCTGCTTGTTATGGTTGTTATTTTATAAAGTTTTGTGTGAGTTGATCTTGATACTGTTGTGGACTCCTGTTGTTAGTCTGTTTTCTTTTTTCTCCAGCCTTCCCTGCACATCAGACAGTGGTGTGGTAAACATCGCACCTTCTTTGTATCTCACTGTTTTCTCTCTGGATCTTCATTCAGCCTAGTTACCTTCGCTCTGTTTCCGACCACTGTCACCGTGAAGTTTCTCATTATCTGGGTGTCTGCAGACTATTTCTTCTTTTGGTTTTATTTTTCCACAATGTTATTCTGCAGCACTCTGAAATTTCTTCCCCGGGAATTAAATGTTCGACCCAGTCAGACTGCCTGTTTTGCATCTGAATCCTGCATTCTGTCCTGTAGCACCTCTTGGCCAACTTTTTGTTTTGAAAGTCAGGTTTTTCTTTCAGTACCTTCATATGAACAGATTTTGTTTTAGCTGGTTATGACTTTGCCTAGAAATTCAGCTTGAGCTCACAACAAAATGTTAAATAACTCAAACAACATGAAGATTTGAGTTTTTGCAAAATATTTTTAAGGGGAAGGAAGCAGTTTTGGTTTGCTTTTAGCACCCCCTAGTGTCCATTTGAAGAACCAAAACCAAAACGTATCTCCTCGCTGTGCGTTCGTCTTTTTAACACCTTGATCTAGCAGCTGAAATGTCTCCCAGCCTTCCTTAGTGTCCGCAGGAGTGATTCATCACTAAATTAAACAAATCAGCTGTGTTCATGATCTAAAACATACAGGACCCTTGCTGGAGGCAGACTGCAGCACCAGGTATGTTAACTCAGTTTTTCAGAGCAACCGCCAGTCAGAAGTTGCAAGTGGAATATGCTGGACACAGGGGGCGATAAGGGCTGGGTGGCCTTTCATTAACCCTGTAAAGGGTCATTTTAGCACATACTGGTTTAAGAAAATTATTAAAAAATATGAAAAATCTGAGACCATGGTTCTTGACCGGAAAAGGGTGGCTTGCCAACTCCGGGTCGGGAGAGGGAGTTTAAGTATCTCGGGGTCTTGTTCACGAGTGAGGGTAGGAGGGATCGGGAGATCGACAGGCGGATTGGTTCGGCGTCTGCAGTGATGCGGACGCTGAGCCGATCTGTCGTGGTGAAGAGGGAGCTGAGCCAGAAAGCCAGGCTCTGGATTTACCGGTCGATCTACGTCCCAATCCTCACCTATGGTCATGAGCTTTGGGTAATGACCGAAAGAACGAGATTGCGGATACAAGCGGCCGAAATGAGTTTCCTCCGTAGGGTGGCCGGGCTCAGCCTTAGAGATAGGGTGAGGAGCTCGGACATCCGGGAGGGACTCGGAGTAGAACCGCTGCTCCTCTGGATCGAAAGGAGTCAGTTGAAGTGGTTTGGGCATCTGGTCAGGATGCCCCCTGGACGCCTCCCTGGGGAGGTGTTTCGGGCATGTCCTGCCGGCAGGAGGTCCCCGGGTCAACCCAGGAAACGTTGGAGAGGTTACATCTCCAGTCTGGTCCGGGAACGCCTTGGGGTCCTGCCGGAGGAGCTGGTGGAGGTGGCCGGGTGAGGACGGTCTGGAGCTCCCTAGTTGGGATGCTGCCCCCGCGACCCGGACCCGGATAAGCGGAGGAAGACGACGACGAAAAAAGTTGCAAAGTATCCTTTTAATTTAATGGTTTGATTCTACTCACATAGGTTAGTTTTTATGATGGATTCAAGACTTTTGGATGCTCATTACTGTGAATGTTTTAAGGCTGGGAATATTTTCACTTTTAAGTCTTTATAAACATCACTGATAAATATTAACTTTTAACCTAAAATCAGAATCAGAATCAGAATCAGAATCAGAATCAGAAAAGGTTTATTGCCATTGTCAATGAACAAGCAGTTCACAAACTAGGAACTTGTTTCGGTACTAATGTGCCACATATAACATGAATAATAAATTTCAGAAATAGAATAAGTAGAATAAAATAAAATAAAACTAGCATAAAACATTCAGCTATAAAAAAGGCAGGTAGTGGTAACATGGCCGATAACGTGACGTAGTGTCGAGTACAGAAGACGAGCATGGTTGTGTGATTATAAGCTATTTACAAGTCTAACGGCAGATGGAAAGAAGCTGTTCTTATGGCGGGAGGTTCTGGTCTGGATGGACCGTAACCTCCTGCCTGAGGGAAGCGGCTCGAAAAGTCTGTGTCCCGGGTGAGAAGGGTCAGCTGCAATCCGGCCTGCACGCCTCCGAGTTCTGGAGACGTACAGGTCCTGGAGAGATGGAAGGCTGCAGCCAATCACCTTCTCAGCGGAGCGCACAATGCGCTGCAGTCTATGTTTGTCCCTGACCGTGGCTCCAGCGTACCACACAGCGATGGAGGAGGTGAGGATGGACTCAATGATGGCCGTGTAAAACTGCACCATCATCTGGGTCGGCAGCTTGGCCTTTTTCAACTGCCGCATGGCCTTGTATGCAACATGTAAGGAATCAAAAGGGTAAATTTTCACCACTGAATTGACACAGCATAACCGTTCATATACGTGAGAGCTGCAAAGTCAAGGTTACACCAGCTGGAGGACTCAGAATCGATTATGAATCTTTATAAATAAGAATCCCAATTCAGACTTGAATCTATTTTTTTCAGCACCTCTAGTCGCTAGTTTCAAGATAAACAACTTTTTTTAGTGCTCTGTGTAAAAAAAAAAGAGCAAAGCAATGGATATGGAACAGTTGTTTGCATTATGTAAATTGTGGCGAGACAATATTTACAAAGAAGAAAAGTTTTACTTTTTTCGAAAATCCACAAACATCCTAAAGGACTTGACCCACCCTGCTAACAGTCTCTTCAGACTTCTTCTGTCTGGTAAATGATACAGGACGATGAAAACATGCACAACCAGGCTGTTGAACAGCTTTTATGCTAGAGCCATCACTGAACTGAATGTTGCTGCTAGGAGATCACACTAACAGTGATTCTGCTGGACAATTATCGCTCTACAGCACCTTTACATTTAGCTAGCTAACCCTGATACCTCGGCATGTGACTGTTTACATTTATATTATGTTTACTTTATATTTCACTTTACAGTTTTAGACTTGTCTTTTTCCCAGATTTACATTATACTTTAAATTGTTTTTTGCACCTTAAACTGGCTGAAAGGTGTGTGTGTGTGTGTGAGTGTGTGTGTGTGTGTGTGTGTGTGTGTGTGTGTGTGAGTGTGTGTTTGTGTGTGTGTGTGTGTGTGTGTGTGTGTGTGTGTGTGTGTGTGTGTGTGTGTGTGTGTGTGTGTGTGCGTGTGCGTGTGCGTGCGTGTGCGTGTGTGCGTGTGTGTGTGTGTGTGTGTGCGCGCGTGTGTGCATGTGTGTGCATGTGTGCGTGTGTGTGCGAGAGAGAGAGAGAGAGAGAGAGAGAGAGAGAGAGCCTGTGCCTGACTTCTATTTTAGCCTTGTTATTTTTATTTTACTCCCTCCTTACATGAACTGTCTTTAATGAGCATTAAGTTAATTTAGTTGTACACCTGTACAACGACAAGAATGAGATCTTGAATAATACTCAGGTAGTTTTTTTAAATGTACTTTCTTTTAAGCTCATATCCGAAGCGTGTCTTGTTTTGGACAATCCCATCTCCTCGACAACTGCTTCCTACTAAAACGTCAGTTTCCTCATTCACAGGATTAATTTACTGCAAGGATTAACACGCCAGCCTAATTTCACTTCACAGTAATTTAATAAATCCCTCCAAAATTTCACGAGCACTTCATTCACCTCAGAGAGAAACCCTCCTAATTACAAATCTTAATTATTCATTTCTTGGCGGTTTAACTGAGACAGCATGAACAGAATCCAACCAGGAGACAAGAAGATGACAGCAGATTTCAGATTCTGAAAATGAATTTCTTGTGAGAATGATTACACGTATAAGAGCGTGTAATTGAGCTTTTCCTTCCAAGCATCAATTAATCCTTTCTAGTTTGCAGGAGGCTTTGGCGTTTCCTCTCAAGTGTGCAGCTCAGACATGCTGACGTAATGGTTTGTAACAGAGTACAGATGGAAACCTGATCTGCTCCTTGAAGGGTCAACTCTGCTGTGTTGTGTGTGGCTGAAGAAATGCCAGGAACCTTATTGTCTCTCACACACATAGTTGGGATCTATTTATTACTGACATAAAGACATTTTTATCAGTAGAAAAACAAAAAGATTTGACTCTTTTCTGGAGTGGCTCATAAAAGAGAACACCTATTTTAAAGCTCCTGGCACCTATGTGGAAGCTCAGTCCTTAAATCATACACTGCTGCCATCTAGTGAAGCCCTGCTGTATTACAAACCTAAAGGTTTTTTTTCTCACCTGCTGGATCACAAACGATGAGAGAATGGACAAAATTTCACTTGTTGGTCCTTACTGAGTCAAAACAGTCTCATTACTGAATTTTTCAAACAATAAGTTTATATATTTTCTGCTAGTTCTTGATGAGTTTGTAAAACTGATGATCTAGTTCGTTTTACATGCATAAGTGAAGGTTTACTGATCCATCACAAACAGGTAAAAGCTTATCCCTTCATATTGCTGTTTAAATTGTCACTAGACATGAAGTTAAATCGGATATAGGTGATACGATGTGCATGAATATATTGCTGAACCCTGTCTAAATGTCAGAGGTCACAGCAGAGGACCCAAGACAAAACCATTTAATTTTTGCAGCACATTGGGAGTGTCGTCCTGCTCCTGCAGCTGCAATAAAGCCACTCCACTGCTTGTTGAGATTAATGGCAGGCACACACACACACACACACACACACACACACACACACACACACACACACACACACACACACACACACACACACACACACACACACACACACACACAGGGGCCATTATGGCTGAAAAGCCACTGCCCCACCTCCTCCTCACAGATGCCCTGGGAGCCACAGCCTCTAAAATGGCTCCATTCTCTGAATTAATGGTGCTCATGGGCTACGTGAAAAAAAGGGCGTTTTCCTGGAGATGAGTGGAAACAGACAGCAGGGAGTCGTTGTGTGTCATCATTAGAGCTAATTTGTGTAAATAATCGTACAAAATCATCTAATCAAATGAACATGTCAGTTCTACTTTTTTAGAGGACTGGTAAACACTGAAGAACTGGTCACAATAGCTTAGCTCAAAACCAGGTCACCTCTTGTTGGCAAACGGTGAAGAGGATTTATCGTTTCGTTGGATCCCTAGTTAACCCCTTACAAATATATTTGTTTAGATTTGAAGTAGGGAATGTCCAGTATGACCTTGTGGAGGATTATCTGTGTATAGGTTTTATTGGTCTGTTAATTTATGGACGTCTTTTGAAGGCAGATTTTGTAACAAAGCTTAGACCAAAACCAAGAGATCATGAAGTCCATTGTATCACATTGTTCTGTGAAGGACCTCCAATGTCTTCTGTTGGTTTGTAGTGCCCCGTTGTTAGCCTGTGGATTACTTCATCAGGCTAGCCACTCCTGCTGGTCATATGGACATTCCCTCCCAGTGTCATCAGGGACCAGTAGGGGAAGAGACATTGAGGTTGATCAGTGGTCAGGTGACCACGGGTTTGCTTGTGACTTGAACAGAACAAAACAAGCTCAGATCTTCCTTGTAAAACCAGAGCTGTGGTCGCCTGAACCATCTGACAACTACATCACATTTGGATTGTTCCAAACCACATTACACCATATTGTGCTGTATTCCATCAGATGGTACAGGTTGCATGTTTAAACAGTTGGTAGCGCTTTGCAGCAAGATCGTTATGGGTTCGAAACCCAGCCTTTCTGCATGAAGTTGGACAGTTCTCACCGTGCATGCGTGAGTTTGCTCCAGGTACTCTGGTTTCCTCTCACTGTCATGGTCTGACATGGTCATTAGCTGAGCTAACCTCTGTCTGGATCTGAGTCTCTCTGTTGCAGGTGGGCGTGTAACGGAGAGCAGCTGTTGCAGATCATCTCATCAGTGATCAGAGAATTTAAAGAGTGGCGTGATGATTACTCAGGATTGGGTAGCGTCAAGCCTGTGCTCTTGCTTGTGTCAAGATTTGTTTGCTTCCTGTGTTTCTCAGCGATCCTCATATTAACCTGCCCTATTCCTCCAACTCACCCAGGTACTCCTCGTCCAATAAGACCTCACTCCTCTTCAAGAAAACTCCCTGGATCAACCCTGCCTGCCAGCCACGCCGCTCACCTCCGACCGCCTGCTTTCCACCGCTCAGCTGCCAGTCTGGACAAATTTGGATTCCTGTTCCCCGTGCTCAGCTCCCAGCCATCGTCTGTCTCTAGACCATCCCGCTCAGCCAGACCTGACTTGCCCTTCTCTCGAGCTCCCAAAACATCCAGGAGACTGTAAGCCTCTTCTCACTTGGCTCTATTTACAAATTAACTTCAACTTGCTCATATCTGTTTCCGCTTCAGAATCTATCGGAGCCCCGGACCTCAGATCTCCTCATACACCTCAACCAAGCATAATAACTTTTTACTTGCCTTCTGTCTCCCGTGGTGATTCTTCATATCGTGGGTCAAAGGTTTACACTCAAACATGACACTCACAGGCCAAAAACATGCATGCTAGGCTGATTGGTGAATTATCACCAGGACTGAGTATGAGACTGGTTACCTATCTCACTCATCTCACGTGTCCCAGTGATGGACTACAGACTTGTCCCAGAGTGGTCCCTGCCTGTTGCCCGGGGATTGCTGGAGATAGGCACCAGCTCCCAGTGCCCTTATCAATGAGTCAAGAAGATGAATGAACAAATTACCATCAGATTCTATCTCATACATTGGTGATCTTCTCTGTTCCTACACCCCCAGCAGGTCCCTGAGGTCCAGTGATCAAAGCCTACTGGTTGTGCAACGCACCCGGCTAAAGACCAAAGGTGACAGATCATTTGCTGCTGTGGCCCCCAGACTCTGGAACTCTCTCCCCCTGAGCCTGAGATCAGTGGACTCAGTGGTCTCCTTTAAAAAGCAGCTGAAATCTCACCTGTTCTGGCTGGTTTTGGTGTGACCTTCATTACCCGCTCCTTGTTCTGCTCTCTCCGCCTATTCCACCTTCCTCAGGATCCAATGATTTTCATATTTCCTATTCTCTCTCTTTCTTTATATTTTTTAATTACAATTGTCTATTTTTTCTCATTTAAAAAATATTTGAATAATTTTCTAAATTTTGTTATATTAAATTTTTTTGTTTTTGTGAAGCGCCTCGTGATTTTTATCTTCAGAGGCGCTATAGAAAAGATATTTTCATCATCATCATCATATTGCATTGCACTTTAATGTATTGGATTGCATCATATCACGTGTATCATGTTCTGTATAATATATTTTTATTTTGTATTGGTTGGTATTTGTATTATACCACATTTGAACTAATTTAAAGTAGACGTCTGGATTATTTCTTTTATCTGATGGCACCATCTAGTGGCTAACAAGCGTATCACACCTAGACGTTTCATTTCCATATTTATAGCCTCTCGTTCATGAACGTACTCCTCTAGCTGACAAAACCGAGCTGAAACACATTGTTTTACAATTATTATGCTCATGTTTTGTGTTTTCACATATTTATATTTAAAATGCTTACTTGTACATGAGAAAGGTCGCCAACCTGCATCAACCGAGGTAAGTCCTCAAACGTCCAAACACGATTTGTGACGTCTGCATAGCGGTAGTCTAAAGTTATTGGTAAGTGCTGACGAGAGATCAGTTCCTATTGCCTTAAGCTATGGGACAGGTTGCAAGATTAGCAAAAAGAAGACCTATTGCCTACACTGTATCACAGAACATGATAAGACAATCACTTTTATGGATTTCTGTAAAATCGTACATAAAACCTATGGATAGCAACTTAAATTGTGCTGTTATCAGGCCAGAGATATAACTAGTATATAAATCATATTTTTACACTGGTCCTCACCAGGCTTTATATAAGAAACTGATCATTTAACTTAAACCTTAACTTAAACTCAAACATAACTCAGGAGAAGAAACACGACAGCTTTGCTGTTTCGCCCATCAGTTTTAATGACTTTTTAAGAATAAGAACAACTTGTCTAAGTTGTAAATGTTAATATTTTAATTTGATGTGTCATTTTTTAAAACAGCTTCAGTACTGACCAGACTGACAAATAAATTGAGCTACAAACTATGGTGATAAAGCACTTTTTGTGCTTTCCAAGTCCTGCAGAGGGCGATTGGAGCCGGCCAGACCACCGAGTCTCCCTTTCACCTGAAACAGGAGAGGGACCTCTTAAAGAGAGTCACTTGCAATCAGAAATCCTCCATTTAATTACTACACACAGGAAATTACCGAGTGAATGGGTCAGGTGCTGATAAGAGGCTGAGCCCTGGGAATGATAGCTCCTGAAACCTGAGGAGCCCCTGATCTCAAAGCTGAATTATCACAAAAGACCAAGTCTGGAAGCCTGACGATCTGATTGTACTGCCATCCAGATTCATAATTAATACATTTATCAAATTAATCGCTGAAAAGAGCCCCAGCCTCCTGAACAGAAGGCAAATTCATTTGCTACTGGCTCGGCTTACCTCTAATAACAGTGTTGTCAATGAAATGGGCTCAAAGTCGGCCAACGACCCAGACCTCATGACAGACAAATGACTCATCTATGCAGAGATGATGTGAAGAATTTAGGGAGTAAAAGGAAGAAAACATGTCATTGTTTGTCCATAACCACACACCCTTGTTTCAGAGCGAGCAAGCTGGAGGAGCATGAAAGAGACATCGGCTGTTTGGAGAGAACTGAAAAGACCTGTTATAGATTTAGTTTAACAAGTCGGTCATCACAGTCGCTGCCTCACGTAGGTCAAGAGAATGATCAAAGCGATTTATTGTCTAAATAAGATTTAAAATGTATTAAATACAGCCACAAAAAATTATGTTTGAGTATATTTGATGACTCCAAGACAAAAAAATCTGAATGGTTGAAATATGTATAAATTGTGTTGAATAGAAATACTTAAATTTAAATTGTGCTTTTGTTGTAATTGAATAGCATTACTTGTAATAAATTACATAATTGTCATTTTTAGAATTGTTTATTTTTTTTATATAAAAATCTTAGATTTAGTATAATTTCTATTTTACAAGTTTCATTATGTCAACTTAAACTCATGTACCAAACAGCCTCATCTTGCTGCTATTATGTGTTGCCACTTTTGTTTCTGTATGTTTCTGTTGCAACACGTTCTCCCACCCGACTCGTCACGAGAGCGCGTTGTTCTGGTCGGTAACCAGTGGAATCTAGTCGGCCTGGCTTTTGCCCATTTTTGCATTTGTTAAAAGATTACAAAATGTTCCTTAAGTCAGTAATAATTAAATGTATGTTTCAGTCTACTCACAACAATAATAATAATATTAAAATAATAATAATAATAATAATAATAATAATAATAATAATAATAATAATAATAATAATAATAATAATAATGAAAATAATAACAAATCGTTCTATTTGTGAATAAAAACAAAATCATTCTTGTCTTTGAGGTTGTTGTTTTTTTTTAAAATAAACCATTTCCTGCCTAAACACATCGTGTTTGTGTCTTTTTCTGTAGAAAGTAATGGTTTGTGGTAAATTAAGACTCAAAAGAACACCATAGGAGCTGGTTGAGTGTAAAGAGGCTCCACTTTTGTTTAACTGTTTCCCACCTGGAAGGCATGTAATATCCCAGCAAGTCTCTGGAACATTGGGTTTTAATCTCATTTGGATCTTGCTGGTTAAATAAATGAATACATTATTGATTTACTCTGACTACAAGACTTTAGCCACAACTGTATCGTAATATTAGCATAAATTACCACAAGGCTCATTTTATGGATGCAACAGTTTTTGCTGACTATATTCAGGCCCTTTGCAAAAGTTTGGGTTAAAAGTTAAAGAATGTGTATTTATAACTAAATGAAGCTTTAAAGCAGGCCACACATTTTGAAGGTGCTTTTCACATAAAATAAATGCCCGCAGTTTGTCACCATCTCACAAACCTCCCTTCAGGATTTCTGAGGAGACTCTTTGCTTAAATGTGAAACATAAACAGCTCTGAGAGTAACATCAATAAGATAAAAAACAAAACTGAAGCCGAAGGCATTACCAAACCCGTACGTTTGTGTGGGTTTTATCTCCTCTTTGGATCATGAAGGAGCACAAGCAGTTTATTTTCACCCTTTCTTATTTATTTCACAATAATGTTGGTTTAACATGTTGTCCTCAGCAGTACTTATACAGGTGGCATTCAGGCTGTCCATCAGCTGCTTTTCCAAAACGAGAGCTTGGCTTTATCAGCCTAAATGGGCCCTCTACTCGATGCAAACAGTTGCACCAGGCAGGGAGCAAAGGTGTTTCACTAGAGGCCGCTTGCATCAATCAGCTCACCTCAAAGGCTCTCTGTGTAATTGCCGGCAATTACAAAATGAGGCACGAGGTGCTCAACGTTATTTTCAGACATGATGAAATGGCAGCAAGGTCTCCCCTCACATCCAGGGATAATTGAGCAATTAAACTTTAGCATACTAATTACCTCTTTATTTGGCAGAACTTATTATAGCAGCAGGCCAGTCATACAAATAGCTTCCAGAGATCAATCCCAAAATGTTTTTTCTTATTTTCCCACATCCTGTTGTTGGATCTATTATATGATGGGAATTGTAAGGTCTCTTCGTTTCCACATGAAACACCTAAAAACATCAGTCAGAGGTTATTTTATCTTTTATTCCGGGACCTTTTTGTCAGCATCTTTCTTTCTTTAGGTGAATTTGTTCCAATTAGGTGATTAAGAACCATGAATATTTTTATACCATTTATTTCAAGCCATTTAATCCATTTAACATTTTCAGCTGGCAGGTTTTAAATCATCCAGTTTGATCGAGGCGGTTAAGTGGGTCGTACTTCAGTGTAAAATGGTTATTCTCTCAGAACCGAGTTGGCAAAAACCCCAGAGATCTTATGGAACATCTCTCCTTTAAATAATGCAGCAGAAATGAGCAAAAATTGACGAGCGGAGCATTAGCGATGTCGTCCAGTCATTATTTCTGTAAATGAGACGCATGATTTGAAAGATTAAAAGTGGAAACATCGTCTGATTGAAAAATATCTTTTCTTCCACTTCTTTTACCGGATTATTTATTCAGACCACACGACAGTTTAATTTGTAAAATTATCTTTCTTCCGATTATTTTGGTTTTTCTATTCCAACATCAAAATTTAAACTCGGATGGATGATAAAAGCTTTAGAGGCCGCTTGAGGAACACAGTAAACAAAAAATGACTCTTAATGATTACGCTATGATTAGTTTTCATTGGGAAATGAAATTTTCTTTGCAAACAAAATCAAAGAAACAAAGCTTGAAGGTACCAAAATGTGCAAAGTGAACTTTTATGTGAGGACAAACGTCTTCCTCAGCAGTGTCAAGAGAGAGCTGGAAAAGGCCAAACTGCTGGAGCACAGACTCGATCTCATATATCTACCTGCTCTCTTTCACACAAACAAGAGTTCACAAGTTATTTGCAATTTCTCGCACGAGGTGATTATATGTGTTGAGTCCAGAGATGGAAATGATTGCAGACATATCATGAGGTGGTGATTGTAGACAATATTAACTGCACAAAGATGCTTTTGTTCCTGAAGTCCTGCAGCAGTTCAGCCAGTATCGCCTCTGCTTTAATTTAATATCTATTTATTTTACTCCTTTGTGCAGGTTTTATTGAGGTTGCGCCTGTTTTATCGCCCCAATCTGAAGCAGAAGTGAAGGTCAGGAGAGGCAGAGTGCCTCTGTTTATATTGGCTTCCATTGAGCCCATATGAGTTGATTTGGCTATCTGCTCTTGATATTAGGCTCTTTCATAGACTCTTGTGCCGTCCGGATATTGTTTATCACCACATTGAGATATTTGCTGTGTATTTACTGCTGAATTAAATATTCTTCATCACTTTTGTAATATCCTCCTTGTAGGCTCATGCAGGATGTGAGAATGTGCCAGTATGTGAGCCTCACTGACTATCTATGAGTTTAAGATTTAAAAATACACTACATATTTCATTTGGTTTCACCACAAAGTAGAGCACGCCTCAGTTTTAGATTTTTGGTGATTATTTTTAGAACACGTCTGAATATGAGCTATTACCCTCTGGTAAACTCTGTAGATGTATTTTATCTAAAACATCAGGACTCAACAACAGTTTCTTCTTCTCTGATTTAAGGCTCCTTAACAAACATTATAATCTTTATTCAACATAAACATTTTTACTACCTTGTTTGTACAATAACAAAATTATTATTTCAAATTGTTTTGAACTTCTGCAGTGTGTTTGTGATGTTTCTTAAAGATTTCACCCAATAAGACAATGTCAGTGACATTGTGTGTGTGTGTGTGTGTGTGTGTGTGTGTGTGTGTGTGTGTGTGTGTGTGTGTGTGTGTGTGTGTGTGTGTGTGTGTGTGTGTGTGTGTGTGTGCGTGCGTGCGTGTGCGTGTGCGTGTGCGTGTGCTTTCTGTCTTCTCAAACCCCCAGTGAGTTGGCTGACAGCTGCTGACACTGAGCCAGGTCATGTGGGACATTTCTTCCTGTTAAAGGGGATTTGTCCTCTCCACTGTCGCTACATGCTTGCTTATGAAGGGTTTTGTGGCACGGTTTCTGAAACAAGTCAGTGACGCAATGCAGTCTACTGGGTTTCCTTAGACAACCTTTAACTAACTGGAATAATGAATTGAACTCAGTGCTCTGATAAGTATATTCTTACTTTATAAAGCCCCATGAGACAACTCTTTTTGTGATTTGGCTCCATATAAATAAACTGAATTGAATTGAATCTTTGCTCATCTTGGACCAAAATAAACGTTCCTAGTAATTAAAGAACCTCTGTAGATGTATGGTGTTTAATCTGAAATTCGAGTGATTTTCCCTACCAATTAAAATGTATGTGAATATATCAATACATGTGTTCTAAACAACATTTCCATAACCCACAGACTCTTCAGCCTTTCTTCTCTACTTAATTTGAGTCACTCTGAAAATAAAGCAACTGACTGTTA
Source organism: Nothobranchius furzeri (assembly GCF_043380555.1). Classification (NCBI taxonomy): domain Eukaryota; kingdom Metazoa; phylum Chordata; class Actinopteri; order Cyprinodontiformes; family Nothobranchiidae; genus Nothobranchius; species Nothobranchius furzeri. Next base: position 42,026,610 of record NC_091756.1, on the reverse strand, counting down.
TATTTTGATCTCTCTGAGGAATTAAACAAGTTTAAAAATGGAGTAAATCTCAACAAGCTTCATTTCAAGAACAGCAAAATAAAGCAGCTATAATTGATTTATATTTATATTTATTTATTTAATTTCATTTTCCAGCATGAATCTAAAACGAGAGCAACTGAACAGTCTTCCAGCCATACTAGAAGCTCTAGGAGAGCTAAAAGGGTCTTGGCATTGTTCTGGCCCTAAATGCATCGCTGCGGCTTTCACTGACGTCACGTCTCGGTGGGAGAAATCCGACTCTGCAGGTGGCGCACGTGGTCTGTTGTTTACTTCTTCTAGGAACGGTGGAAGTTCCGCCAGAGACGAGCGGGGATTGTGAAACTGCGGGCCTGGATAAAGTTAGTCAGCATTTGGAAGAAGACAGAGCCGCGGAAACGCCGGGAAGATGTCAAAGTGAACACGGTTCCTGAAGCGGTTTTAATTCAGACGGACCCTCAACCGTACGTACAGTTGTTTGTTTCTGTGGAGAACTCGCGCGAGTTCCGTTTTGATCTTTGTTCTTTTCTCAGCTGTGTTCAAGTGCCTGAGCGTCGTCAACAAGCCCCCCCCCCCCCCCCCATGTACAACAGCTGGTGTCAGGGGGAGTGGGCTTTTGTTGTTATTAGATTTACCGACGTGTAATGGATTCTTGTGGTCCCGTAAGAAAACAGTTGTCAAAACTAATTAATCTAAAGAGAAAATTCTCCTTGGATTAATTTTCTGTTCGTTTCAGATTAACACAAGAATGATCCAGCTTGGAAACTTGTTCCCTCATTTCCAATTCTCCTCCAAAGCTCCGGAAAGTGCCCCAAGCCAAAGCCCAAAGCAGCTGCCAACACTGTCTGAGTTGTTACAGCATGTCATGTAGGTATTAAATGACACTACACGTTATTTTACTAAATAAAATAAAAATGTTACAACATGCTTGTTTTTGGCATCAGAAATGACTTGGAATGCTATTTTTAAAAATATTTTTAGTCGTTAAAAGTTGTTTTTCGTTGTTTTATTCATGTCTATAAAAATCTTATTATCTTTCTGAAATCCAATTCATTGAATACAAATTATAGCAAACAACCTTGTTGACTCTCCACCATTTATACTCACACCATCCAGATTTTACTATATAAACCATAAACAGTCTGGACTGGAGGTCTGATGAGTTTAGGGTTGGAATTAATTGTTTTGTGGACCAATCTTCCCCAAGACATTGTCCTTGATATCAGTTGACATTCAGTTGAAGTTTAAAAGCACTGATTAACAACTTTGTTCAGAATACAATCTTGTGATCATCAATTTTGATTTTATTTACTTAATAGGGTTAGAAATGATGATTATATCAAAAGTTCAGAAGACGCTGTTTGGCTTTCATCACACAATAGTGGACTAGACCTTCACTCTTGCATAACCAGAACCCAAGGCATAGCAGGGATGGACCACTAGATAAACCACTCATACATTTGTTGTGGTGAAAGGAGGTGCTGAACCAAAAAGGCAAAACTCATGATTTACTGGTCCATCTACCCAGATACAGGTTGTTAAAATATGGGCAGACTCAGACTTAAAGGTGCAGATCTTTGTCATGTAGGGGAGCTTGGAGTAAAGCTGCTGCTCCTCCATGAAAAGACTTGTTGTCATGGTCTCCTCCCTAGAGGTTTCACGGGCATGTCTACAGATGAGCAACGCAAGGCAAGCTCTGAACTCATCAGAGGGGTTGTGGAGATCGTTGATGAGGACTAGAAAGACAGCTTTTTTCCTTGACCTGTTACTTTAGCAATGCAACGTTGGATGGCAGGGTAGTGGGAGCTTAATTTATGATCTGATGTAAACATTAACTTTTTGTTATATTGCTGAAGAAGAAAAACGTTTTAAAAACTCTGTTTATCTTTAATCACAGTAAACTCACCGGACTGAGGAGGGAAGATGTTTATAGCAACCTTCGAATTCCTGACCAGTTTCAAGCCGCCAAAGATGACATCAGTATTGTCATTCTCACAGGTATGAGGGCATGGCTAATGCAAAAAATCTATCTTACCATATTTTGATGCAAGGAATGCTTTCAGGGTTATTAGTGGAAAAAAAATTCTTTATGTTTTTGTTAAACGTCTCATTTTCTCATGAGGCAGGGGGTGGGCTCTGGTGCTCCTGTTTCAGGAGAGTAGAAGTTTGGGGGGGCTGGATTATAAGTTGTACTCAAATTCAAATATCTTGCCTCTGACTGGCTAACAGCCACTCTACCACTGCCTCTGTTCACTCTTCTTTCTTCAGTAAAAAATGCAACATTGATGTTTTATCTCTATGTAGTGGAGTTGCTAATGCTAATGGTTAGCTTCTACTAGCCGAGACATGCTTTGCTCTTCCCTGGACACCAAGTCAAAACAGCCTTTCGTTGTCGCGAACCAGATGACCGAGTCCATGAATGCTAATATTTTCCTGTGACATAGAAGAGACTATCCTTTTCTGACCTGGTCGTTTTCCTGTCTTTTTTCTTTCTGCAGCTAGTGCAGGGGGTGGGGGTTGAAGAAAGTTTTTCATCGCCAAAGACCTTACTCTCTTACTTTTACTTCCAGGCTCCACCATGATGCCAACAGAAACAGCAAACTTCATTTTTTTTCTTTTTTTTTCTTTTTTGATGATCAGTGAACTGAAAATGGGAACTGCTAGCATTACAGCTAACAGCCGTAAAGCACGTAAAGTGCTCCCCTTTTAGGGCACCTACCCACTGAAAAAAATACAACTACCAGGTGCGGTTGTTGGTCAGCAGAGGGCTGCAGAGTGATGTCAAACATGAAACTGGTTAAGTGTCTAACCCAAAAATCACTGAGATTAAGGATAAAGCTGTAGCTTAAAGTAAAAAAAAAAAAAACCTATCTATTGTTACTTTAAAAATAACAAGTATTATAGTTTCTCAGTGAACGAGCCATTTAAACACAAAACAGTGTCTGAAGGTTCGGTTTGAACCAACACTTTCATAGTTCTTTTTCTGGAGCTGAAACTTGTTCACAAGTGAACAAATAATAATTCAGTCATATTTCTCCAACATTCAAGTCAGGAATGTTCACTGGTAACAGATGTTAGGATGTATCATTGTGCCTATGTGTCTTCCCACAACGGGTTGAAAATCGTTTTTGTTAATCATTGTCAGAACTGTTTTTGTGCCTAAAGAGCATAAGCTTTTGTCAAAATGTTGAAAGTGGCACCAAGACTAGTACTTTACAGCTCAGCTTCATTAGTGGTGCTGTCTGAACTTTCTGATCATCCCTTTCTAACACCATTGCAAGCAGTTAGTTCTCACAGGCTGACTTTATAGCAAACCACGTCATGCCATTAGTTAAAGGGATACTTTAAAACTTTTTTCATGGTTTAAAATTTTTTTCTTAAACCAGTGTGTGCTAAAATGACCCTTTACAGGGCTAAAGAAAGGCCACCCAGCCCTTATCGTGCCCCATGGCCAGAATATTCCACTTACAACTTCAGACTGGCAGACGCTCTGTTGCGACTTATGGAGCTGACATACCTGGCGCCGCAGTCTGCTTCTAGCATGTTTTCTGCATGTTTTAGATCATGAATGATAAATGATAAATGACCCGCACTTGTATAGCGCCTCTCAGAGTAAAGACTCCAAAGCGCTTTACACTACAGTGTATCATTCATCCATTCACTCACACACTCACACACCAATGGTGATGAGCTACGATATAGCCACAGCTGCCCTGGGGCGCACTGACAGCTGATGTGTTTAATTTAGTGATGAATCACTGCTGTAGATACTAAAGAAGGCTGGGAGACATTTCAGCTGCTAGATTAAGGTGTTAAAAAGACCAACGCACAGCGAGGAGATAAGTTTTGCTTTTGGTTCTACTGCTGGGGGGGGGGCTAGAAGCAAGCCCAAACTGCCTAGTTCCCCTGTAAAGGTTGTTTCATAAATAAAACAAAACAATGGCATGACAATAGACATGTTAACAAAACTTTAACTTACATTTAACTGTTTTTCTTTCCTTCTTAAGGCCAAGGAGTCTTCTGTATAGATGTAAAACCCTGGAAAGGGAGCGTGTCTGCTCACAACAAAGTCTGGCATGTACAAGTTAAAGGAGAGGACCAGAACTTCACCAATACCTGCATTGAGCAGATGGATGATCCCCTTAAAGCAATAACGGTAAATTTTGCTAAAACCTTACATAAAAGAAAGAAAAAAAATCTGGCAATGTTAAACTGTCTAGCACACTTAAGCCCAAGGTCCCAACAATTATCCAATTCACAGTTTTCATACAAACTGTAACAAGGTTAAGAGACTCTGAGTCACCGCAACAATTTATATGTAAATTTCAAACGCGACAGTGGGGCTTCCTAAACTTTACAAGTGCCTCCTCAAATTATGTAGACAGACTGAGGGGGGGCAGGGTGAAAGCAGGCAGGTGCCTAAACACAGCTGTGACCTTACATAGCTGAATATGTTAGGGGTCATTCATTTCCATTTCTATTGATGCTTTAGTTTGATGAAAAGCTTGATGGAAGAATTTTATGTTAAACACAATCTGCACTGTGGAAATAAGTCTTCTTGAACTGGATTGAACTGGATTGGTATTAACTTCATTAACCCACACATAGTAGGTCCAGCTCTGCTCTTTGTGCTGGATTGATGTTTTAAAATTAGTAATTGGTGGGCAACCTTTTAGTCTTATGTGTAACTGGGAAAAAAGCCACGTCACAATAAAATTCGTGCTGGGGGTGACCTGTAACGCTTTTACTTTGGTGAGCCTCACCAAACATGTGTTTTTATATGAGGGGAAGAAATAAATGCAGTGTTTCCCAAATCAATGAATATTACATTTAATGTTGACTAAATAAATAGCAATTGTGATTTATTTTTTAGTAATTGAGCTGCTCTAATTTTTGGATTGAAATGAAAAAATACTGATTTCTGAGTTCTGTATGGCTCGTAGGGGACATTGGGGGCAGCAGTAGAGGTTGAGCAGGTTGTCCAATAATCAGAAGGCTGCAGGTTCGATCCCAGCTCCAGACAGAGAATTCTGCAGTTGTGTCCTTGGGCAAGACACTTTACCTGCTGGTGGCGCCTGTGCTCTGCAGCATCGCCTCTGTCAGTGCAGGGCATCGGTGTGTGAATGGATGAATGATGCACTGTGGTGTGAAGTGCTTTGTAGTCCTCTGACTCTGAAAGGCGCTATACAAGTGTGGCTCATTACCATTCATCATCAAAATATTTGGCCATATTTTAAACATTTTTTGTCCATCAGCTTTGAGTGTTTACCTCCACAGCTGAGGTCTTTGCTGGGCCTTGAAAGGCTGGGGATGTAGCTGGGCAAAACCTCATAGATTCAATGTGAATCACATTAAAACACTTCAAAACAGATGTCTGAACTTTTATGTCTTAATGCTGACTTTTATGTAAAAATAAACACAAACATTTTGCTAAAATGTAGATTTGTTGAAAAGAAAAGTGCACAATAAAGCAAAGCCTTTTTTTTACTGTAGCTTGATGATTGTTATGATTTGATATGATTTACACTGAGATTGTCTCCTCGAATAGAAGGTTCAGATGTTTTAAGCAAGGAAAAAGAAAGAAAATGCACAAAATGTTTGCATAATTTAAATACTTGGAATAATACAAAGAAAAAACTGAAGAAAAGCGCAGCGAACTCAACCAGATGCCCCATTAATTTGAAAAGTAAACATATTCATAACACATTCATTTGTTTGTCTCCTCTAGACCAAAACAACTCATTTATGCAGTCATCTGAAGAGGAGTGGAGTGGCTGTTCGCAGCAGTCTCTTCTTCCCGAGGGTCATCTTCCTCTCCCCAGACTGCAGGCTGGATGAAGAGCTGATGAAGAGGAGGGAGCTGGTCTCTCACAGCCAGATAGACGACTTCCTCAGGTCGTTCAGGGAGGGCTATGTGGCCTGGATGACTGATGCTGTCACCCCCTCCTGGATTTCAGGTGACTGTAAAACACAGAATTAATTCTAAAGTACACCTCTATTTGTAAAAGTAGAGTAACAGTTAAATTAGCTTCCAGTTCAGTTTCTGTTTTTCTATCCTGCAGGTCATCTGTCATACAGGCAGATGGAGTCGGCGCGGGAGGTCCTTCGGAGGGTGGGAACGTGGGATATGGTGCAGCTGCAGTGTGGAGAGCAGCTGAAAGGTGACTATCATGGCTGCCAGTTCATCGCCCTGGACCGCCAGGAAACCGACACACTGGAGTTTTCTAGAGTCAAGACGCTGTCAGCTGATTCGCTCTGGTTTCTGCTAGGCCACGTTCCCCAGGTCAGTCCGGTGTCCCGATTCTGATGAGCTGCTGGTGCTTCTGAGTGGGCAGTAAAGCCCAGAAATAACCAGCAGAGGGCAGCAGTATTGTATTAGTGCCTCATGCTAAACATTTTACTCAATTTGCTCCTGTGGTGAAGGGCAGGATTCATTTTTGTTAACATGGAACAAATTAAATTATTATTTAAGAGCATTTTAAGGATTTTTTTAAATGTAAGAAAATTATTATTTGAATGTAAGTATATGCACTTAAATCTAATATGGGACCATTAACAGACATTTAACTAAAACAATAAATCTTACTGCAGTTGTACAACACTCGAGAAGAAACTGCTGATAAATGAACTGTGCCTCTTTAAATAAATCATTTAAAATTTAGAATAAAAATTGCCAGTGATCAATTTCCAGGGGAAAGCTCATTTTATGATGCATAAAAAGCTGAATTAGCCTTTTTGTTAACATGCTTGGCAACCTTCACTCTAAAGTACACTCTGAATTTGTTTGAATTGACACTTCAAATGTTAATTACTGCCTGAACTCTGCAGTTTTTCATTGAGAATATTATTTTTGCCTGCCTGCAAGATACTGGTCACTGAAGCTCTTCTGATTCAGTCATGAACCAAGTCACGTGCCAAAAATAGGATCTACTCAGAGTCTTATATGTGTATTTTATTTTATTTTTTTGCTTTTCTTTGTCTCAGATGTAGAATTAAAACAAACTTGGTATTCTTCTTAAATGTTCTCAAACAACAAAGGGTGTTGTTACTGATGGTATGGCACATGCACTTGTCAGTTAATTTGTTGAATGAAGTAAACATTAACCCTAACCCAGGACCAAGGGGGCTGACCTCTGGTCAGCATCCATTACCCATTCACATCCCTCAGCACCCAAACACTCAGCCGAGGTTTTCCGTACAAGCCTGGGCTTCTGTTCGCCCGCCCACCCACCCACCAATCCCCCATCACCCAGACTGTATGCACTCTCGCCTCCAGCTGCTGTGTATTTGATACATGACCCAGCAGTCATTAGACAGTCTCCAGCACACTCTTTTCTTGCCCACGGGGACACACGCCGCAGCAGCAAAATATATTATTCTCTAAGAAATTTTTGCAAATTTCAATCATACAAAGAAAATAATATGAGCCAAAATGTGCTGCTTTAGGTTTTACAGAATTCCATTTATGTAATTCCAGGAATAATCAGAAAGGGTGGATTTTGTGCACTAAACAGAGTTAGCTTTGTTCAAACGTCTGTTTCACATGCCAGCCACTTTACCGATGCAGCAGCTGCAGAAGCGAGCTCGAGGGGTGGCAGGGAAACCTAATACATCCCCTGGGCATATTTTCAGGACTCAGAAATAATGCATGCATTTGATTTGTTACTTGTAAACACACAGAGTAAAAAATCCTGCGGTGTGACCTACGGTTTCACTCGGGCATCTGTTTGCTCTGTAAGAAGTGGCATCAGACTCACTCACAAAGCCACCTCTGGGGCTCCCGCTTTTTTTTATGTCTGGGTAATTACTCTGTAGTGAATGGGACGTCTACATGCCCCAAAGTGGAGAGTGATAGAGTAGAGTGGCTGTAATTTATTAATTATGGTCTATATTCTTAGGCCACGGTTCTGGCTTCATTCAATTTGTATGGATTTAGAGGATATTTAGCGTGTGTGTGTGTGTGTGTGTGTGTGTGTGTGTGTGTGTGTGTGTGTGTGTGTGTGTGTGTGTGTGTGTGTGTGTGTGTGTGTGTGTGTGTCTTTTAACTTGCTTGTGTCTCTTCCTATTGGGATGTTTTTATAAATATTCCATTGAATTCAGAAAAACCCCTCTTAAAGTTTCTGTCTCTGAGCTGATCAGCTGGTTAATGGAGGTGAAGCCACCTACAGAAAAGCCAGGAAGTCAACAGCCACGGGTCAGGATGAGGACGGTGGTTGCCGGAGCTACATGCTGCCTCCCTGATAGGCGAAAGATTCCATACAATCGGAGCTTGTTAATTGAACTCCTTCCTCACATTCCTCCCAGTCTGGTCGTCTCCCCGGCTGAACGTGTCTCGGACTTGTAATGGACCGCTCACTGCCCGTCGTGCTCGGCACTGAAAAGGCAAAGAGGGGGAGACATCAACTGCTTTGTGGTGATAATGAATGAAGGCACACAAAAGGCTGGGAGCAGGTCATTTACAACGCCTGCAAATTCTGCTTCCTAAAAAGATCACATCGGCAGTCGCTGTGACCTTCTGGACTTGTTTGTGTCTGCATGGGAAAATAGAAATAAAGACCTTTTAAAAAAGATAGTTCTATTATTACTAATAAGAATTCTTAATAATCACCTCAGCTAGATCAGGAAGGCTTCTTGGTCAATTCATTTTACCAAAACCATAGAGCGGATGCACCAAATGTACATTTTAACCTGGATGGTTTTCTCCTCTCAACTCTCCTTGGAAACTTTTCCGGTTTATTCCCTATAAAAACTAAAACTACAAATTATAACTTGCACCGTATTGTACATTGTAAATGTAAATGCAATGTAATTGCAGGATTGCTCTTGAAAGGAAACTGCAGTTGGGAATAATTTGCACAAGAGTGCGTAGGAAGCTGCCGAGGAAAAACTCCCCGTGTAATTACATAAGAGAGGGATGCTGCAGCATCACAAGTGTGTGTAAAGAACTAGTGAAGACACCAGCACTTATGCTGTGGAAGGCAATGATGAAAGCTGCCTTGTTATTACGTCTGATTAAACCTATGAAATCAATTTTATTTTCTCTCCAGCACTGAGTCTCAGTCAAGAGTCCCATTAAGAGACTCTACTTCTGTTGATCTGAATACGACTCGATGTGTTTCACCTCATTTTATCCCTCAGTGTGCTAAAACCATCCTATAGGACCCTTCATGCACTTTTATTTTGTTCATCTCTTTAAAGACCAGCCTGTTGGGGTGTGTATGTCTATGGTTGGGGTCCATGTTTCCTAAGAAACACATTCTTACTGAACATGGAATGAACAGGGTTTGCTAATTCATTAGATAATACTGGTCATTTAAGTAGGTTATAGTATCATAAAAACTACAAATACAAAAGCACAGGTTAAACTGGAAAAGTACATTATGGTGCAAAAGTCCATGTATGTCATTAATCCAGCTTAGACTGAGAGACCATCTAAAGGCTCAGGAACTCTTTGCAACTAGCTAGTTAACTAGCTGAGTAGAGTGTGACACTTTGAGTCTAGAAAAATTAACCTTTTCATAATATTCTAATTATCTGAGATTTTCAATGTGGGGTTTTCGTCAGCTGTAAGCCATAATCATCACAGTTATAACAAATAAAGGCAAAAATATCTGGCTTTGCAAGTAATGAGTCTATCTCATGTATTAGTTTCACCTTATGAGTTTAATTATTGAAATAAATGAACTTTTGAACTGTATTCTAATTTTTCCAGTTTCATTAGTGTCACCAGGATTTAATATAAAGTTAAACAAACATTGAAAAGTTGAAATTTTAAATATAAAACAAAAACAAAAATAGAAAAATTCTAAATGGGTCATGGTGAGATCCATATAAAATATAAATGATTATATATATAATTCTTTAACAATTATTTAAATATAAAACTAAATTCAGTTTTTTATAGTGTGTGTGTGTGTGTGTGTGTGTGTGTGTGTGTGTGTGTGTGTGTGTGTGTGTGTGTGTGTGTGTGTGTGTGTGTGTGTGTGTGTTTGTGTAAATTTATTTTTTTGTATCAGATTTTGGGGGGTACTGGCCCAAAATCTTAATAAAATCTCCTTTAGCTCAGTCATTTGCTTTTTGTGGATTCAGGATATTACAGTGATCTCCTCAGTAACCGGTTCTCAGATATGATCAATAGGGATTCATGAATAATGAAGAGGACCGAGTGGAGCAGAGGCACTTAATTACAGCTTCAAAAGCCATTCTTGTTAATTGTAGTGAATAAAGGTGCTGAAGTGGACTGCAGCACCGTTAGACTTTTTTTTCTTATTTTTTAAATACTGAAAAAAAAGAACAGCTGAGATGACAATTTTCTCAAACCACATTTAGTATTTAATCAGAGCACGTGTGTTTATCTGAACAACCTGCAAGTAGACTTTAGTTGTTAGAATATAAAATGCTGCATGTCCAAACATGCTGCAACCTTTGTGTCCAGTGCATTCAGCATGTAACTGCCAGCCTAGCCATCTATTATGGTTACGTGAAATTACAGATAAACTAGTTAACAGACACTTTGGCCCTTTGTCTGTTGTTTTGATAATCACCCTTAATAACGGACGGCATCAATATGGTCTTTAAACCTGATTTGAGAGTTAATGGAGTCAGATGGGGATAGTCAGTGTATGCTCTGGGGGTAATGTTGTTAGAGATGTTCGTAAAGACCAAATTAAATCAGTCATAGATTGTGTCCTCTCAAGTCAGCCAGACGGCCAGACCCATTGAGGAGAAAAAGGAGGGGATTCATATTTTAACCTCATGGAAAATGCACTTATGTGGATGGAAATAAAGTCATGGCTGGGTGGCTGGATGCAAATGGTTATTGGAGAGTTTAATGGCTTCCTGTTAGCTGAGGCCGGCTGTTTGGAAGCAGCTTTTCAGAATGTAACCAGCTTCTTTTCTCCTCTGCATTCATGGCTTTAGACAAATGTAATTATTGGCATAAACGGTAATGTCACCACATCAAAGTTGAGACATTCTAATTGATGGTTTATGTCTGGAGCTTAGCTATGATGCTGGAGGAAATCCTGCAGATATTCCTCTAGCTTTCACTTATTGAACTAGCAAAGCTTTAAAACATTTAGCAGATTACAATTTATTACATAACAAACTTGCTTACTTCTAAGTGTCAAAGTGAAATTCTAGATCATTTAGTCTGAGTTTTCAAAAAAAAACATAAGCATGGAAAAGTTATTCAGTGGGAAACAGTTTGACATACTTAAAATCATTTAAAATGATTGGGAAGTTCTATTTAGGTTATTGTTTATAAAAAAAATAATTGTAAAAAAGTATAATCATAATAATGCATATCAGCCAAATGGTAATGGTTCAGCTGCTCAGTTAGTGAAAAAAAACATATTTAGTTTTTGGCAATAATGAAATTACATCAATAAAGCATGATTACTTTTTAAGCAAGATCTCTTTCTCCTTTTCAGCTTAAAGCAGAGTGCTTCAGCATGGTTTGCCAAAATAAGAGCATGAAGAGACATCAAGCGCATAAGATAGTTCAATACCTGTGCAATACCAGATTTACGTAGTATGTCTGTGCCCCTTACAGTATGCTGCCTAGTTCTACAACCCAAGTTCTTCCTTTTTGTTTATTTTGTGGTTTTTAGTGGTCAAAGGTTACAACAATAGCTTACTGTCTATGTGTGTATGCGTGTACCTTTGTTATTATTTTTCTTCTAATTATTCTCTTAAGTGTTGATGCAGCTGTAGCAAGTAAATTTCCCCCACTGTGGGTTCAATAAATTCTATTCTATTTTATTTATGATAATCTCTGTTAATCTTCCTTTCTTATATAATTCTATTTTGAAAAATGCCATCAGAAACAAGTTTGGTCACTAGTAGGCTTCACCTTTAAAATGTGCCTTTATAGCCTACAATATCCAGAGTTCACATTTTCCTGCATTTTCCTATTTAAATCAACAGGTAGCAGAGTTGGGCTGTTTAGGCATGATTTTTGATTTGTATTGATTCTAGTTTGAAAAGACTATCAAAAAAGCACAATGTCCCTGTTCTGTCTAGCACAAGAATTAAATAAAAAATAGTGAAACACAAACCTAGTGGATAAACATAATATTGCACTCAGAAAGGTGGTGCTGCTATAAAAGCAGAGAAAAGCTGCTGCAGAGGTCCTTACTGCTGAGCAGCGTAAACATGTTGTTTTTATCTGGAATTAGACAAATGGAAAAATATTACTGCACTCTTCAGCTCAGAGAGCGAGTGTGAGTGTGTGTGTGCGTGTGTGTGTGTGTGCGTGTGTGTGTGTGTGTGTGTGTGTGTGTGTGTGTGTGTGTGTGTGTGTGTGTGTGTGTGTGTGTGTGTGTGTGTGTGTGCGTGTGTGTGCGTGATGGGGAGGTTCATAATTGGAATCAATGGAAGCCTTTTTTGACTTAGGTCATGCACGACTGCTTTGCAAAAATGTCTTAAGAGAAACATGGTGTTTATCCTTTGGAAGTGGTGGATGGTCACCTCCCTTGGAAGGTATGACAGAGTAAAATACTTTTTGCAAGAGTGTGACAAAATAATTGTATTACTAATCTTGTTTTTGTCGATTATATTGTTTCTGTGATTGTTAGCATCTGAAATATAAGATAAAAGGCACATTTGCATAAATCAGTGTGAATAACCATAATGAGGCTAATTTTAAATATGGAATGTCGTAATCTAATAGGGCTTTCACACCAGTGCCAGCTGTACTCTGCCCAGATACGGAAAGAAGTGTTCACATCCGCATAGCCTGGATTTTTTTCAGCGTGCAACCTGAAGTTTTTTCAGCCCTCTTCCCAAGGCGTTCTGCTTCGGGCTAAACTGGTCCGCCACACCCACTGGCAACTGACTGGCCAGCTCAAATTCATGCCTACCTTTAGGGGGATCCAAATAGAGTTAACCAGCGGGGGCTTCCCACATGTGCCATTTATTATCATTCTGGTTACTGAGGATTAAACATCTCCTCTGACTGAAGCCGTCTCTTTTACTCTGTCTCTCTCTGAGGAGTAAACACACACACACACACACACACACACACACACACACACACACACACACACACACACACACACACAGACATACACACAGACATACACACAGACATACAGCCAGCACTACCTGGCTTGAGCTGCGTGAGGACAGACACAGCAGAGCTGGATGCAGTATCTGAGTCTCCAAAAGCAACACTGCCGTCGGTTGACTTTGTTTAATTTAAAGGAGACTCCACGGACTCCTTCGCGAATCTTTTGCCCCGCCTACGTGCTCAGAGATTACACGTTCCTACGGGTGCGAGACCCGGACTGGGCCAGATGTGGAAGCAGCATTATGTTCAATCCGACATTTAGGGTATAGTAGATAATTATTAGTGGTTTCAAACTTTCAAGTCAAATCACTCATCAAATTTGTTAAACTTTTCCCAACTGATTAATATTCCCCATAAAAGTCCATTTTCAAAAATGATTCATCACATCACCTCACAAACTTGTTTCAGTTCATTTCCACAATATTTTGTATTGCCAACTAAGACAGAGTGTGTTCCTCCATGTTACCGCCCACCTGTGTTTGGTGAGACACGACGTAGAACAAAGAGGCCGCCATCTGAAGCTGGTGTGGCGTTACGCTCATTCAGAGTTCACCTGAAACACTGCACCCATGGCTCCAGGTAACAGGCCCTTCTGTCTGATACCCTACTGGGATTTTTTTACTTTATCAGGGAAAGGATCTGAACTTTGTGAATGGCAATACACACAGGTGGTGACACGTCCCAGCCCACTTACACAGGTCCTCTCATTAATCACATTTGTCAGACACATGGGTTTGTAGTGGGTAATCATAATGAAACATCCATCCAGTGTGCAGCATCATGTCAGAAAGCACCCTACCTAATCTGAATCTGTGCCGTTATCATCCTTAAAGGGTAAAACATAAAGAAAACTGGTTATCAGTGTCAGGAAACATTTCCTTTTGGATGTAAAATGAACTGACTTTTTGTTTTTTGAACGGTAAACCAGAGGCAGGATATCGGACTATTAGCAAACGGTAAATAAGGAGAAGGCGTTTGTCCGGCTGAAACGTGAGGAGTGATGTCATTCATACGAGTCCCACGGCTCTGAAAGAGAAAGGCTGATGAGGGTAGACACTGATAGGTAAACTCTCAGCCCCTCGTGTTACACCCAGCCTTCGCCCCTAGGGTCCTGTCCTCAACATGAAGTGCTACATACACAGCATCACACTAACACTAAGGCCTGTTAGTGCTTGAAACTCTAATAATTCTTGTGTAGTTGTGGACAGTTGAAAGGGAAAGGTGAGATATTAATTTAGCAGCTATTGATCTATTCGTCTCAGCCGAAGGTGGTGAAGCTGAGACAAACTGAATCTCATGGCAGATAGATCAGAATGTTGAGCTAAAACGTTGTCCTGTAAGATGTGCGACTAAATCTTCAGATGTTTCAACTTTCCTTGATTTCTTTAGTTTTTTTAACAAGTTATGCTCAAGATGGCTATAACATCATAAGTTTTCAACAATTCAACCAAGTTTATATAGCGCCAGTTCACAACAAGAATCTTCTCTAGGCACTTTGTAAAGGAAATATTCCAGTTGAACCTACTTATCAGTGCATTGAGTTCAGTTCATTAGACCATTTAATTAAAAGTTTCCTATGTGAGGAAACCCCAGCAGATTGCATCGAGTCACTGACTTGTGCCAGAGATTTTACAGCAATCCCCGGACTACATACAGGTTTCCTTGGATCATCTGAACTCAGCCCATTGTCTCCTTTTGCCTTTATTTAAGGGAAGGAATGGGAATGAGGGTTATGTGAGGTCATTTTAATCTGCATGGCACTTTTGGTTGCATCGATTGTATGAAAAGCGCTTTATAAATAAAGTTTGATTTAATACTAAGCAAGCATGTAGCAACAGTGGAGAGGAAAACTCCCGTTAAACAGGGAGAAACTTCCAACAGAGCCTGGATCAGTATAAGCAGCTGTCTGTTCGTTTCAGGAGCGTACACCGTGTGCTTTGTCTCTCATAGCATTCAGCTCCATTTTAAACTGTATGACTTTTTCGCAGGTCAAGAGACATGTTCTCACACCGTACGACCCAGCGCTTGTATGTGACCTGGTGCTCACACTGTAGCAACACGTTGTTGAGAGTAGTGTTGAAGAAAGTAGCAGAGTGTGGAAACGTATACATTTTTAAACTCTAGTGAGAAGGGCATTGTTATTTATGCGTTCTAGGAAAACTATTTCTATCTTTAGTCTTGTAACCTGTGTTTTTCTGCTGTCTTGGCGGGATCATGTTTGTAAAAATTAAATCCTATCTGTCTGAACAGGGGAAAAAAATCATTAAACTTGGATTGTTATAGGTGTAATACGTACTTTATCTATCCAGTATCATATTTAGCTTTGAACACTTACCTTAAAAGGCTGAAGGAGTAGCGTGCAGTGACAGCTCCCAGACATGCTGAAAAACACCTGACAGTCAGGTTTCTCAGACCACACAGAAATCCTCTCTGTGGGCTTTTATTTTCCTTATTTTTTGCCAAAAATGCAAGAATTTCCCCCTCTTCTTCTATTATTGTTTCAGATGAAACAGTATGCTATCTGCCTGATAAATATACACAAATGGTTTCACACCACAAAGAAACTTTACCCGATAATTTAATGCCTTCTGCTCCCATTCAAACATTCAAAAGCATCATTGTATCTGACATATGGCACTACAAAGATGGAGGTACTCAACTTTGGTTACCATTAATTAGTTAATTGCTGATTACCAATGATTATGCCTATAATTTATTAGAGTAATTCTTCTCTGATGTTCTGGTCCTGGTTTATACACGTCTGAGCCACCAGCTGTCATGGAACAATTTTTCTCTTCTTGCGTCCCAAATTAATAGTCACTCACTGACTCTGAAGTGCCTGACGCTATTGTAATACAAGCCATGTGGCACTCGGCCAGGGCTGCAATACAAGACACAATTGTTTAGTGTTTTCTTTTTTTCGTCTTTCTCCCCTTTTAATGCACACTAATAAGTAAGTAAATGGTGAAAAGATGTGTGTCTGAAATCGCAGCGGCCTTTGTTGTAGATAATTAGGTTAGCAGCGAGAGCGTGCAGGTGCTGAGGGTGTGCTGTGCGCTTGTGGTGTGTTATCGACTTGCTCATAGGCTGTCAGGGGTGTCGCACTTCCCATCAGCCCCAAAGCTCAGCAACCTCTTCACTATTAAAATGATCACTTTCAATAGCAGACAAAGGAAAGAGGGAACATATCCAGTGCAGGGTATTTTCCCCACCTCTAATGCTTATCTGCCTTTTGATGTCGTCGTAATAAAAGGCCTATTGGGCTTCCACAATGACCTGCAAAATGGACAAGGGCCGATATACCAGGCTCTGACTGTCGCTAGCATTAACTAAAAGGCCTAGACATTATGGAGAGCCAGGGATGAAAGTACATGGAGAAAAAAAATAATTGAAAAATTGCCTAATGCTAAAGTGAAAGAAAATGGAGCTGTGAAAAGGCACTGTAATATTCTGTTATCCCCCGTAAATGCAGCCAAACAAGAGATGCGGCGTGGCATTCTTTTTGAAATGGATGTGGTTCAATTACCTGCATGTCTAAATCTAGTTAAGGCTTCCATTGTCAGCCTTGAAACATAACAGGCAGTTTTGATGTAGTGTTAAAGTGTATTATGCCCTACAACCTACATAAAATCACAGAAGGGATGACTCCATTCAAGACGTGGAGGGGAATTAAAGCTCACACTGAGGACAGGGTTAATTTAATATTTATTCTGTTGGAGACTTCTGTTTGGATCCCTGTTTTAACACAGATGCTCTGCATTTTAGCACGAGGATGAAAAAGGGTGGCTGTTAAATAGCTCTTCAGTTCATGTTTGATTTTTAATAGAGAAATGTTTGAGAGAGATGAAAAACAATTTGATGTTTCCAGATTTGTTTTGTATTAGTTAAAAAGTAGAAAACTGGGAAGTATTTTGCAAATTGTTGTTGGTTTACGGATGTTAAAATCGTGCAACTACATTATTCAGTTAAGAAAAGTTTAAATGTTAAGCACTAGTCACCTATAATATGTGATTTCTCTAGGTATCATTTGTGTTTGGGCTTACATGGACAGCAGCGCTCCTGGTGCATCTAGGAGATGCTATACTAGATCAGAATGAGATCATTTTCAAGTTCATATTGAGGAGAGCATCTTTCTGCTGTAAAAGCTGCTCTCGTGTGAGGTTTTATCCTTTAATATCAGCTGCATCAGGTCTTAAAGCTTTAAAGTTTGTATCTTAGTTTAACTGTTGTGACTAATCTATGATAGCAGATTCCATTAAAGAACAAGTTCACTGGGAAACAGTTTTTTATTTGTCATCTCTGAAATATGATCAGGAACTCTGAGTTTAACATGCAGGTCTACACTACACTGTAAATTAGCATTCATGGACTCGTTCATCTTGGCTCGCGGCGGGAAAGATTGTTGTTGGTTTAGCATCCGGGAAATTAGCAGAGCATGTCTCGGCTAGTAGAAGCTAGCTATCAACATTAGCAACTCCCCCACACAGCAGAGCTCCTTCAGGCTTGTGTTATTTGTGGAGATAAAACATCCATGTTGCAAAGTAAACAGAGTCATGTTGCTGTTAGCCAATCAGAGGAGGAATATGTTTCCAAATCCTGCCATCTTCTGCTCACCTCTTCTGTGGCAAATTTTTACTTCCTGAAACAGGAGCACCAGAGCTTTTTTTTCCACATAGATCAACTCACAAGGCGTTTATCTAGACCACTGCAAATGTTAAGAAAAATCAAGTGAACTTGTTCTTTAAATGCTGATTCGCAAATCAAACCGATGAACTTGTAGAAGGTGCTAATAATTGAATGTATTCCACTGAATGGACAAAATCAAATATTTGTTAATGTTGATTTCTAAAATAAAATGGCAGAAGTTAGTAATTTTCCTATGATTTTATAGTTAAGCTGTGGTTTAACTTCGTTTGACCCAAAGCTGGGATCAGGAGCCCAAGATGGGTCATCATGATACACTAAGTTTGAGGTCTTGAGACTCAAATACAACTGAAAAATTATTTCTCAAAGATTATTTCCACTATAAGTGATGCTTTTATTTCAATTTCTGTTTTTATTTTAGCCTTTAAAATTTGAAGCTGTTTGTGTTTCATGATATTTGTTTGTTTGTACTATACTGTACTATTTATACTAGCAATGTTTAAAAACACATTCCTGAACTTTACGGATATATGCTCTCTGTCGTCCTCTCAAGGCTTACTGCGTAATTACTGCAACAGTGATTTTTACTGTCGTAAAATCAAATCTCCGTCAAGTATAAGAGGTATGTTTATTGGCTGTTTTCCAACTCGCGTGCCCAAACAAACACATTAAGCAGCATTTCAGCATTGAATAAAGTTTTATCAGGACTGTTTAACAACTTTATGCCCAACCCAACTCAATAACCCCAGTGAAATAATTTATTACCTATCCATTAGCAGCACGGCAAGGCCAGAGTCCATAGTACATGCTGTTCTTTCAAAAAGAGCTCTCAAGCGTGGAAAAGCTGGCCCTATTAACACGTTCTCTTTTTCTTTTCCTAGATTCTTCTCATAAGGGATTTCCAGCTTTCTTTGGTTGATCTGCCATTGTTCAAGTCTGTAAACTGCGGGTCTACCACATACATATATACGTAGACGCCCCATGTACTGGCACTGCCGCCAACCGCCATTATAGATGGGTCTCCATTCGCTCTCGGTGCATTCATTTCTAAGGAAGGTGCCACCCTACTAAAAAAACTGGTAAAATCTGTATAGTGCAGTAAACAGACGTGGGACCCCATAACACTATCACAGCTCTGAAAATGCCCATAAGAGATGATAGTGATGCTGCCAAAACTTAAAGCAAAAACAAAAAATAATAAAATAAACACATTTTTAAGGTGTAAAAGTTGCAGAATGGGGCTCTAAGTGGTTCAAACAAATCCATTCTATTGAATTTAAGGGTCAAAATATAAAAACCTTAAACTTTAGGAGCACAAATCTATAACCATGTCTCCAAAACCTTCCTGGTATTATAAGAACTCGGTTTATGGTTCTGTAAAAAGACAAAGGTGGTGTTGAGCACAACATTTGTCGCAACCTTTGCTGTTAATTTCCATGTTGGTTGTGAAACAAAACTAATATACAAAATGAGTTATGAAATTTAAACTTTAAAAATGGTTTTATTAATACATGTAGCCCTGTTTGATCTTTACATTTGTCTTTTAATCATTTTTAAGTCTTAATTCTTAACAAACTAGTCTATTCTACAGATCCAGCTGCTGAGCAACAGCTTGAACATGCAGAGGTCAAAGGTGAATGGCATGGCTGAAAACCAGGGGTCAGAGTTCACAAACTAGATCACAAAAACGAGAGATATTCTAAAAATATGTTACAAAAAGTACATAATTATGTTTACCTTTCATTAGAATGTTTATGTACTAAATACTTTAAAGTTAAATGTAATACTGTTCAAATGTCTGTGTGTCACTGTGCAGGTAACAGTTAAAATGTACAAGCGTGGCTCTCACAGCTGGCTGGGTAAATCGCTGAATGCCACCGCCACCATCCCGTCCAACACCATTGTGATGTTCAGGATCAACGGAGAGGAGTTTGACGCCAAAATCCCAGCAAACACCATCCACAGCATCACCCTCAGCATCTGATAGGTGATGATTAATGGGAGACTTCAAGTTTTACAAGAAAAACACAAACACCTATCAGTTAGTGTGATTTGATGCAACATTACAAATATCACGATCAAGCTTTGAGAGGAAAAAAGCCATTTTTATGATTATTCTTTCCAACAATCTGTTAATGTCCTCGCTAATTAGCCTGATCAATTCAGTCATGTTTTGAATTTCTAGAGCTGGCCCACACTTTAGTTGATCTATTAATGAATCATTAATCCAGCTGATTGTGTTGCATCAATTCAAGCCACGAGTGTTTAATGTGTTAATTGCAGCGGTTAAAATCGGGTGGCCTGTGGAGTGACGAGGATTGCTGCTTCTGTGGGTTTAATGGGAAGTTATTTACAGGCTGTTTAGAGAGTGCAGCCATAAGGTGATTTATTAACAGGCTGCACAGCACAGGCTCAGCTAACAGCTTGCAATTGTATTTAGTGAGCATGGTGGTAGCCAAAATGAAGTTATTTCCATCAGGATATCATTGCCTTTAGCTAACACAATAAAAACAGCTCTATCTCTCTATCTTTGGTCTGTTTGTGTGGCTTCTTTACCTGAAACATCACTCCTCACTCCTGTTTACTGTTTTACCTGTTGGATGATTCAAACCTGGCTTTGCAATGATTATTTCCTGCAGAATTTTATTATTAATGATTTTTTTTTTTTTTTGCGTGTCAGTTTTGAAGAATTTAGATAACTCGTCGTCGTCGTCTTCCTCCGCTTATCCGGGTCCGGGTCGTGGGGGCAGCATCCCAACTAGGGAGCTCCAGACCATCCTCTCCCCGGCCACCTCCACCAGCTCCTCCGGCAGGACCCCAAGGCGTTCCCGGACCAGATTGGAGATTTAACCTCTCCAACGTGTCCTGGGTCGACCCGGGGGCCTCCTGCCGGCAGGACATGCCCGAAACACCTCCCCAGGGAGGCGTCCAGGGAATTTAGATAACTTAGACAATGTGTAGTTTTTACAATTAATCTATGGAAATATCCATCGAAATGTTGTTGAAAGTTAATTAAATGATGCCCTGTTGAAAAATATTTGCAGCTTTGTGACATATAACCACAAAAATCTTGTCTAAAATACATTGGAGCGGGTCTAAGGGAAAATCCCAATACTTGCACTGTGCCCTGCGGTCTTCAGCGAAGTGCGCTTGGGGGAAGAAGGCTTCGGTGCATGGTACACATTTGTGTACTTGCCAAATCGGGACAGGCAGCATTGCATTATCGACTGCAATACATGCTGGGATGCTGGTCGCCGTGTTACTTAAAAAAAAAAACTTAACATCTTTCAAACAAACAATCCAACAATTATTTGAAATAAATTTACATTTAATTGCTTCTTTGTCTAAAACATTGAGAGCATCAGTTAATTGTCTAAAATGAACTACTTTAATTTGAAAATACATGTTTTCAGAAGAGGCACTTGATCCTTTTCTCCCGCAGCAATGGATTGTGGGTAACACCCTTTGCCCAAGTCCACATTGATGCAGACTTGGGTGAAGTGCGGATCAAGGGTGCAAAAGGGGCGTGATCAACTTCCGCACTTGAGAATCGGGACACCCTACGCACTCGAACCCCTGGCCGGGATCACGCAATTGAAGGGCGCAAGTGTGGAAGTGCAAGTGTGGGGATTTGGCTTAAGTCTCTGGGCGACGCCATGTTTCCTTCTACTGTGAGGATCAAACACATTTACTGATTTGTAACAAGTGGTTTCAAAACTTTTACTATTCATAAACATTGTTTTACACATTCACCTCTTCACTTGTTGCCAGTGATGAAAGGGAGTCTGATGTGCTCGTTATTTTGCTGGAGGTTGCGCTCCAAGGGCTTTTTTACCCTAATGGCCATCCGTTGGTAAGGTCTTACTCCAACACAAAGGTACTGCTTGCTTGCACTGATTTAGGTATGTGCTGCCCCCATCACCAAATACACATTGTTACTTCAAGTACCGTAAATCCTCTAATACAGGCCGGTATTCAATTAAAGGCCGGGTCTCCAATTTTGGCCGGTGTGTCAGAGTCAGCGGAGGTAAATAATGGCCGGTCTCTTATTGTGGCCGGATGGAATGTGGTAACAAGCAAGTACAAGCGTCCCAGCGGCAGGGTTATAGTCCCTAAATCAACCAGCAGGGGGCAGTAGGGGTTCACGCAGACATTTATTAGGCTTTTTCTTCAAGCTTTATAACGCTTCAGACACGATCCTCTATCACGCTCCTACCACACAGAGTCACGGTGTCAGTTAACCATGCTAATTCAACCCGCTCCACAGAACACACATCACCTTCCCTGTGGCTTACATAACACTCACACAACACGCAAATCAGCACATAGGAACTAGCAGAACGATAGGAAACACATATAACACAATACCCAGAATGCACCTGGCTTACAACCCCAGCCAGGTCATTACACTATCAAGTTCAAAGAGAACGTGCTGATTATGCTGCAGAACACTATGGGGAGCAGCAGTAGGGGGTGTATGAACTACAGTAATCCCTCGTTTATCGCGGTAGATGCGTTCCAGACCTGGCCGCGATAGGTGAAAATCCGCGAAGTAGGGACTCCCAGCATGCCCCTCGCGGGGATTCCCTCCACGTCGCATCTACGTCACAAACCGCGGCTATAAACGGAAGTCGCCTTTACAGCTCAGTCATCGTTTCTTCAGATTCATGATCAGAGTTTCCAACCTACCGATCAATCCAACGAACTATCAGCTCATAGTAAGTTATCTTACTTACTTCTGGAAAGCCCGGCATTTCTGTGTCACTTCGTTGACGCTCGAACGCTCGGGGGTTTCCTAGAGCAGCCGGCGTTTCACCGACGCTCTCACTTCCGCGTCTGTGAAACCACGCTCCCTATTGAATTATCGTATGATCACATTCTCTGTGATCAGCAATGCGCTGTGCCAGACCGTAGGTACTGACACGCGATCGTTCATGTCGGTTCAATTCCTTTAATGTTTTCTGTCTTTTATTTGCGCCTGATGCATTTCGCTGCATGCTGTGGAGCGGGGCGGTGCGCGCATCAACTTGTCCTCCAACGCACTGATCACTGATACGGCCGCCAAACAGCGAGCGCTCCGCTGTTTTTGCGGTCGGTAGATATTTTAGAACTGCAGTTCAAAGGTAACTCATGAGGTGAATATATATGAACCCAGGCAGCAGTTTTTCTTTAGGATTGAGAGGAGATGCAGGAAGATAATAAACAGACAGGACAGAAAAATAGTCAAATAAAAACAAGTTAGTTTTTGTACCTGCTGTTGCAACAAACAGACACCACTGAAGGTCATCAGAAGTGAGGAACAGAAAATGAAATAATTATTTTAATGTTTAGAGCAGCAGGAACTCCGAGAGGCTGCAGGCACATCAGTGAGTTTGCGGCTGCTGCGCAGGGGGAGGGGGGAGAGGGCTGAAGCAGAAACTACCGTTGTTAAAAGAAATGTGTTTAACTTTGAAAATGTGGGCACAATTTTAATTGTCAAAAACTCCAGCAAACCATTAGTTCATTTTGCTCAAATAGAAATAGAGGCCTGCCTCTAATACTGGCCCTCCTTCCAATAAAGGCCTGGAGCTTGATGAGCTTGAGTCAAATACAGGCCCGGGCCTGTATTAGAGGATTTACGGTAGGTCACAAGAGCCACAGCATTTAGCAAAAAAATACTTATAGAAATGGGAAGAATTTAAAGGATAAACTTAGAAATTTAATAAGCAAGTGTGAGCAAATACATAGTTTTAAATGATTTCTTTTGTTCTTCAGACTTGATGCGCTTTACAGGATGAAGCCACAAAAATCAGAGTAGTTACAGCGTTGATGTGTCATTAAATATCTTTTTGTTTGTTTTAATGTTTGTTGTGCAATAAAGATGTTTGATAATTTACTTGTTTTTGGCTCTGTGGTCTTTCTTAGCTACACAATACTCATGAAGTAGGTTCTGTATTTAACAACTAACAGAAAAAATAAACAGCTAAACCTGCTTCTAAAGTCAGAGCTTTTAGCATTGTGTTTAATTGACTTGCAGAGGCGTGTCTGGTGTTTTACACTAGAGGTTGAGTTTCTATACAAACCATACCATAATTTATTTATATAGTACATTTAAAATGCAGCATGGGAGCTGCACAAAGTGCTGCACAGGCTGGACCGAATCGCAACTAATCAAAGCAACAAATAAACAGGATGAAAATACTGATCAATAAAAGCAAAAACATTAGGAATACTAAGGACACATTAAAACAATAATACAATAAAACAAGTCACTGTCTAAAAGCCAAGTCGTAGAAGCGGGTCTTTAAACGAGATTTAAAAACCTTTCCAATGATGGAGCCTGTCGAACTATAACTGGTAGAGTTCCACAGCTTTGGGGCTGCAGTCCACTCTTTAAGCTTACAGCTGCAATAAAATCACTAATACATGTTTTTTTTTCTTCAGAATGATAAAAAACTTCAATTTGAACCTCCAAAGTCTTCTTTAACTCTAATGGATTCACCTTTTGTCAATCCAAAGGTAGTCTGTTTTATTTTACTCCTTTTGACTGCATTCATACGTTATGTTTGTAGTCATTAATGCATTTTACGCATGGCAGAGTACTTCAGTGATGTCCATAATAAAATATCCCAACCTCTTATTATTTCACCTAGTTTGGATAAAAAAAATGCCAAAATAGTAAAGTTGAGAATCGTCCCGTTAGATAATTTGAACTGATTTAACTGTAAATGAAATGCATTTGTTACCAGCTGTAATTAGTGTAGTTGTTAACTGCATCCAAAAGCTTAAGATTAGTGAAAGCTGTCCATTAGTGAAACTTATATTCAGCCCTTTGTCACTGCAGGACCAAAATGTTTTCTTTAAAGTCTTATTAAAAGAGATGGAAAGTGGGATATCTATCAACAGCTCCGGCTGCTCTTTGAAAGCATGCAGCATGTCTCCAGTGTGGTAAAAGACTGGAGATTAAGGACGGTTGACTGGCTTCGGGGACAAAGACAACTCTGTTGGGCAGCGTGGCGGTGACTGGAAGGGGAAGCTGAGCGGAAATGGACATGGAGATCAGACTAGAACACAGTGTGACAAGGTAACAAGGTAAACTGATCCTCACTGAATCAATGAGGGTCCTGTCAAAATGGAAACCATATTGAATATCAAGTTTGGGGTATTTTTTTCAGCAGAATAGGATAATTTTTTTCATTTTAAAGTTAATATCAGTGATTTATAAAGTCATCACATGAGGTGAAAATAGTAGAAACCTGCCTCTATTTATGAAATGTGCTAAATAAATAAAGCTGCCTTGCCTTGAAAGATGAACAGGTGCAGCACTCTGGACATCATTTGTAGTTTTTATTACAATTTGCTGAAGTGGAGTTTAGTAAAACTACAAATGTGGAGAAGAATAACAAATACTATCCAAGAAGATTTGAGCCTTTTATAAAAAATAGTTATGTATGCATACAGTGGTAGGGTCTCTGTAACTGAAGCTGTCAGATTATAGTTAATATGTCCACGTAGAAATAACAAGCATAGATAATGCATTAAACTGCACACTGTAATACTTTTACTTCAGTCAGAATCTGTCTTGAATTTACAACTACTTTTACTTAAGTAACTTTTTAACCCTCTATCTGTACTTTTACAGATTAAAAAAAGCTTAAAACTTATTAAAAACTGAAATAATTTAAATATAAAGCAGTACAGTATTCTCAGAGCAGTCACAGAAACTTAAAATAGGCAGATATAGTAAATCATATAACAAGTATGGTGGCTGAATTGTAGAGGCAGACAGTAGTTAAGTTGCTGTATTTAACCCATTAAGACCTAATGCAACATATGGGTATACCGATTCCCTTTTATAGAGGACGCCTCAACTCCTAATGGTTTAATACAAAACTCGTGTGTGAGAGGGTCAAGAGAGCTCATAAGAATAATGGACCAATGAAACACAGTCAAAAACCTCTGAATGCATTTTCCAACAGGATAAAGAGTAATTGTGGCAAAAATACAACTACAAGCTACATTTTGCAGGCTTTTATGCAGCCACTCAAACACAAGGATGAAAAGAGACGAGCCATCCCTTTTTTAATGTTTTTTTTTTCATGCTTGCTGACCTCTGTTCTGTCACTGCCGTACTGAACGGCAGCAAAAGCTCTCAGAGTGTGAAAGCAGCAGGATTCATTAGAGTTAAATGTTTGTTCTCGGAAATGTTCAAAATTAAATGTCATCAAGATGCTAATAAATGTACAGTTGTGTCTTTTAAACATTTCAGTGTGGGAAAAAGTGCCATTGTGATTTTCGGAAAATAATTAAATTAAATTAAATATAGGTGTGTGGGGAGAGGGTCTGCAGAAATTAGCCTGGTTTTAAAACAACACTCGAAGGCAGTGAGTTGTAAAAACCAACAGAACAACAAAAGACACACTGGACTGAAAGAGACTAAGCTTTCTTGCCAATTAGTGCTACGAATGATGGGGCTTTCTGTGCTCCACACAAGCAAGTCTTTTCTCCTCGTTCCCCGACTATTAAGAGGGATACATTAGCCGGGGAGGGAGAGAGAGATGGATGGGTATTTGGTGGAGAGAGAGAAGTCATAAAGCTCACTTCACGCCTGCTGTTTCAGACCTTTCACTCCCAGTGTTCGCACACGCTGTGATTCTTACCAGGTTGCTCCCGTGTTTTGATTTTTAAAGCTATCGTGAAAATCCAGATGAGGAAAATCCAGTTCAATTTGCCAATTTCCTAAATTTTAGAGCAGGAAGACAAAAATGAGTACAGCTAATAATTATTATAGACAAATCCTCACTGTGGATGAGAACTTGTGTTTTGGGACCACCTAAGTTATTTCTTTATGGTGAGAAGTTTTGATGAACTGTACTCATACTCATAAATCTGAAGTTAATGCTGCAGAGAAAAACATCCATCATGCTATTTTGTTAACATTGTCCTCTGACCTGTTCCACATAATGTTGTGAAATGTGTCAGGGGTCAGATAATCGGGGAGCAATGATGATCAATACATAAATAAGAGAGTGCTGTGTGTAATGCTGTTGGCAGAATAAACCTGCGTCCCGCCACATGTCACAAAACTGAAAAACAAATGGACTTGCTCCAGGCAACAATCATCAATAATAATATGCTACGTGTACGATGATGAATTAGAACCAGACTCCTTAATGCTTTGCCGCGGTGCACACAGAAACACTATTAGAAGAGTGAATTGATCTCTGCGTTCACATTATTCTGCCTAATCTGTGATTGAGTCAATGGCACAAACAGTGTTTCGCTTTACCAAATTCAGTAACGTTAATAATGTTCAATAATCAGAAGCTATTTATGAAAACAACCCTTTTGGTGTTATTGATTTGTCTCTTTAATGCAGCACAAACACTGATCACTCAGACAGAATGCACTTAGGAAGTGACAAATGTATTTTGTATTCAATAAGATAGATTTGTGTTCCTGTTTACTGACAAGTATGACATAGTGTAACAAGAAATGCATTTTCATACAGAGAGGCAATAAAATGTTGGTGCTGTTGTTATGTTAGTTTTCCTTCATAATTTATTGGCTGAGACTGTGCATGCCAATAAAATATGACTCAAAACTGATAAAGGTCAGACTCCATTTCTTTATATGGCAAATTAAAAACAACAGAAGTTCACCAATTGGATTCCCAGTTGAAACAGAAAGCTTAAAATGCTGCAAAAAAAGAAGAAAAGAAATGAAATAATGAGGTAGGAAAATGTTGATACACTGAATTATCGCAATATTTCGTGTTATGCTACTGAATTGCTATTTAAAAGCAGTGTTTTAATTTTTGTTTGGCGTGGCATGGCAAAATGTACTGCTAGGTGGCAGCAGTTTTCTGAGATGACGATGAGCTCTCTTCACAATAGGGGATGTGTCTTGGAAGCGTCTGAACTGATTTTTCCAATCAGATTCCATCTTAATAATTGCTAATATATTGTCTGGGATATTCTTATCGCAATGCATCGTATCGTCTCTCTGTATCGTGATATATATCATATTGGCAGTATTCTTCCCAATACACAACAATGATAAATGAAATACAAAATCACAGCATTAAAACAGCAATTCAGAGTTTCCCCCCTTGTTTTTAGAAATCTATGAAAGTGAGTTTTACCCATGCTGTGATGTAATGTAGGCAATACACTCTTTTTTTTACTAATGCCAACGTAAATTACAAAGTGTGTGCTACTGTTTGCATATATACTGTGTGTGTATATATGTATATATATATATATATATATATATATATATATACATATATATATGAGCTGTGCAGTGGCACAGTCGTTAGAGCTGTTGCCTTGCAGCAAGAAGGTTCTGGGTTCGCTTCCCAGCCTGGGATCTTTCTTCATGGAGCTTGCATGTTCTCCCTGTGCATGCCTGGGCCCTCTCCGGGTGCTCCGGCTTCCTCCCACAGTGCAAAAACATGACTGTTAGGTTAATTGGTCTTTCTAAATTGTCCTTAGGTGTGAGTGTGTGTGTCTGTGATTGTTTGTCCTGTGTGTCTCTGTGTTGCCCTGCGATGGACTGGCACTTTGTCCAGGGTGTACCCCGCCTGATTGCCATTGACCGCTGGAGATATGCACCGGCCCCCCTGTCAACCAACTGTCGCTTTTTACCTGGAGACAATCCAAAGACTAGTTTGTCGTACTGCTGAGGCTGTTTCATCGGCTCCGGTACCGAAAGAGGGGTTCGAGGACCTGGCATTCTGGATCTGTACGGAGGTCTCATTCTAAGGGTATGTGTGGAGCGACAAAATGGCGTCTTATGCGTTTATGAATCTCCGAATCAAAGCTTAGCGTGAAGACATCACCTTCACTCCCATCAGAACTAATCGTTTCTCCGGATATGCTGGTTCTGAACAACATTCCACACTGCACCATTCTCCGTCTCACTTCACCTTAGTTACACCATACATTTAGTGTTTAAAGTTAATCTAGTTTTAATTTGTTTAGTAATAAATCTTTAAACTTTTAAAACTTGACTCTCTTTCTTTTGTCTCTGAGTTAATACGAAGGTGTTACATAATCCTTGCAATAAAAAGTTCCAATCTTCTGGTTAAAATTACCCAAAGATCCATAAGATTGATTTCATATTCATTATGGAATCTCATGTCTCATGGTTCATTAAATAGATGTAAAATTAACCCTTTACAGCCCCAATGACCACGGGCACCACTGATGTTATCTGGTCAGGTTATTGGCTGATAGTTGGATGGGGCCGTACCCTTGGAGGGGTCCTTCATGATCAGGGTTGTGCATCCTTCAGTTAGCCATTCAGGCTGAGTCCCATCCTTTAGCAGCTAGTTCATTTGTGCTGCCAGGCGCTCATGGAGTGCAGTGAGCTTTTTAAGCCAGTAGGTGTGGATCATGCCAGGGTCTGGTGCTGTCCAGTTTTTCATACCTGTGACTCTTTCCTTAATGTCTGCCACAGTAATGGAGACTGGGTTCTGCTCAGGGAGGTTGCTGTGGTCTTCTCTTAGAGAGGCTAGCCAATTTGCATTGCTGCTGTAAGATGCCTCCTTCTCCCAAATGCCCTTCAAGTACTCTTCAGTCTCCAGCCTTGGTGGGTCTACTCTGCTGTTATTGCCCTGCCACTGAGAGTACAGTTTAGCTGGTTGGGTTGAGAAGAGCCGGTTCATCTGTCTGGCTTCACTTTCTTTTCCTGGATATTGTTTCTCATGGTTGCTCTTGCACTTATAACCAAGCATCTCAAGGATCACTGCTGCTGAAGTGTGTATCAGCTCATTGGTTTCAGTGATGGTGGTTGTAGGAAGTTGTAAGCCCGCAGTTTGTTTTGCTGCCATGCGTCATCCATGTCAGCGAAAAAGGTAGGGCCAGTAGGGGGGGCGGGGGGGGGGGCGGGGGGACCAAGCTGGGGGAGACCCTGCCCTTTGTGCACATATTCTTCTCACAAAACCAGCAGACATCAACTGAAGACATGGTAATTCCCGCGTGAGTGAATGAATGAAGCTTGAGCGAGTTGTTGTTGTTTTTAGGCACACATGGTAAATGTCATTTGAATACTGGTACTGTGACTGGCTTAAGGTGTTTGGCTAAAATATGGTAGCCAGTGCCAGCCAGGCACTACCTTGCGCATCCTCCAATCAGCTCAAAATATTAAACCAGATAGTCATCCCTCTTTTAGACGGTTTCTGCTGCAGAGAGTCCAGATCGAAATGTGTAGACTCAACACGGGGCGGGGCTGAACAAAGAGATATGGTTGCTGCCAGGTTATATCTTCCCACCTCCCACCCGATAGAGCACTGTGGCTGGCAAGATACAAGACTGTTCGAGCTGAGGTTACAGTGGAGTGTGGCTAGACCGACATGCAGAACAAGATAATTTTGCTTTGGCTACTGTCTGTCTAGATGTCTAGTCTAGTTGCTTCCTACTGTAATTACAGAAGTAGTGCTTAATGTGCAATTCATTTTTCTTCCTCTAGATGATGCCCATCAGCTCTGTTTGGGTCTCATGTATGAACAAAAGTGAGGGAGAATAGAAATTCGAAGAGAATAGAAAAGCCTGGATTCAAACATAGATTCAAACAGACTCAGCTGCCCCTATTGTTTAGCAAAGGCCCAGTTGCATTCATTATGAAATGTAAATCATGGAATACCTAGAAGTTATTGGTTGGTTCACCATGGTGCTCCTACTAGACTGTAGATGTTGATCACATAAATAAGATGGGACAAGACAATTTAATCTTCACAAAACAGCTCTAAGCTACTTTGGCTTACATTTTTAATTTAGTAACCAACAATCAGTAATTGGATTACTTTATCCAGGTAACTGTGGTAACACTGATTAAAGCACAGGAAGCCCCTTTGCATACAATCTTCAAAACATTAGTGAAAGTGTTCCAATTTATCAATAATATAACATTGCTTTGGCCTAAATAACTAACTTTAAGGGACAAAAACACAAAGAGGTGTTTGATTTAGTCATGAAAATGATCTGAGACATGCTGAACATAAGAAGGAAACGTGAGCGATAGTGAAAAAGAAGTCCGACATCCTTTAAAACATTTTAGCTTTGTACATTCATCTAGTTTTGTACATTTTTACCTCGACAACAAAACCATGTGACACTTAAACTTAAATAACTAATAATAGCTGTCTTTTACTCTTTGGGGGATTTAGTGAGTGACATCTATGAAAGCAGACTGAAATGGATCCAAGTGGTCAGTTTAATCTCGCCCGCAGTCACTCAGAGGCGCTGGGGAAACCTGAGCCTCAAAGATGTGGTGCATTAGTTCTGCTAAGCTAACCGTAAATGCTAATTGCAGGAAGGACAAACTGTAACCTTTGACCTGTGGTTATGAAGCCATTAAACAACACGAGGACTGTTGTAGAAATAGGGGGAAAGTACCTGCAATCTGATTTAGGTCCAAATAGGGGTAGGGGCAAGTCCTCTCCTGGGATGTAACTAACCTCTCCACACATTTTCATTGCAAAGCTGACAGCAAAATGCAACAGGTTGAATGTTTTCAAGGGGAACAAGCTGTCTAAAGCATAGGATGTGGATTGTTCCAATTCTTGATGATCTTAATAAGCTGTTTCAGACACATTTTGACACCAAATAAAAGCAAAAGCATCCTTAGTAAATCGAAACTGTTGGCCTCGCTTGCAGAACCTCCCAAAAAAAAATACTTGACTTGAATTGAAAAAGAAGGATAACTGTTTCCTGTGAAGTGTTCTACGGTTATCTGTAGTGAATTTTCACTTTTGGTTTCAGTAATTTAAGTAGCATTTTAATTACCCAAATATTTTCCAACATGACCTCATTACCTTTCCTTCTTTACACATATTCATCATTCTGACAGGCGGCATGAGCGTTCACTTGAGCGCTGCACTTTTTTCTCTAAAGCACGACTTCCACAACAACTTTCTAAACATATATATAATTTAAGGTAAAAACATTTGGATTTCATTGAATCCATTATGGTGCCATCACATGTAGGATCAATGAATCTACAAGGTCAGTGGCATTCACCCTATGGGAAACCTAATGTCATCCAGCGCTGTATCGTCTAACATTTTTGCAGTTTTTCTACATAACCTAGCCTAGGAATCTAGACCAGTTGCCGAAGAAAAATGATTTTGCTCTGATGGTTTGCCAGACTATGAATAACCAGTTTTTTGTTTGTTGTTGTGTATACATTAATTCATTTATTTTGAACATAATCTGGCTCCAACCTTCTCCAAGGTGCCTGGAACCCTCCTGTTCCACACATTTCATTCATCAGCTGATCGATATATCTCACAGCACCTTAGAGCCACTCTGGAACCTCAAACTCCCAATTCTACGACCTTCTTGTTATCAGAGATGTTTTTTCTTTTTGATTTACGGCAGTCCAGTTGCTGTGTGAGCACACCCCTCACTAGTCACCCAGTGCTGCCTGCATGTCGGGGCAAGACAGAGATGGATGGCTGTTAGCGTGACACCTAGCAGTGGGTTACATGGCCTTGAGCTCTATCGTCTAATTAGGCTCTAATGTAACTACAATGCTCTGGAGAAGATGTTGCCTTGCCCGACAAAAGCTCTTTAAAAGCCTCCCTGGGGCAGGGGCAGTTTGGAGTGAGGTGCTGTGGCAGACCACAGTCATGTCCAAGTGAAAGGATCAGGTTTCCTGATCCATGATGGGTGCTGGGATGTGCTGGAAATGGAATTTGGAGAAGAAAAGACTTGTTTTGTCCTGAATTAGAATCCAATATTCCGGGTGAAGCTTTTCTTATTATATTGTTGGGAGCAGAGCCGGATTAAATAAATGGACTACACTAGGCAGGCTGCATTTTTAGGGTCCCCCCTCCATCGATGTTATGTAATGAATTGAAATCTGAAACTTACCAAATTTACTTATAAAAGTTCATTCACATTTTACATAGCCTAGTTTTTGGTTACAAATTGGTTGTTTGGATGCCAAAATAAGTCATGTGTTGTAGGCTGTTGCCTCTGCTGAATCAGAAATTCTGTCAATTTTCTGAGTGTGAACTTATTGTTTTGCTACTTGAACATTAATAAAATTATTTGACAAATAATTAATAAAACCAGCAACACTTACCAAGGAAACCATTTAGCATTCTCTACTCCGGGATAATCTTCAGCCTTCCAGCATCACAGGGCCTCAATCACAGCAGAAACACGTCTAAAGAAATGTTCCTTGGTTAAGCTTCAGTCTATGTCTCCAGATTTCCTCTGTGATGCAGAAGAATATCCAATATTTTGAGAGGGATAGTTTAGTGCAAAGTACTCATCAGTTTGGTACCACTTTGCAGGATCAGATGGGTAGTTGTTAATACCCTGTCTGGGTCTAGGGGCTCCTGTAAGACTATATTGGGCTCACTTCTGGCTGGCTGCTGTTCTTCCAGTTTGTCCTTCTGTGAAGGCGCTGATGTTGACGGCGTTGGCACTACAGCATCTTCCGCCACATCTTCCACCGCGTCTTCGGGTTGTGTCTCCCCCGGGTCTTGCTCGGGCCCGGCCTCTGGCTCTGCTGACTCGAGCATGTTTACAGCTGTCGGACGGCTGCCCGAGCAGCCCGACAGAAACTTCTGTAAAGCCCCCCGCTGTCTCTTCTTTAGTTCCTCTTCATTTAAATATTTTTCTTTTTTACGTTTTGCCGCACCCGAAAGCATCGTGAAAGTTAGCCTACTCAAAAACACCTGCTAGCTTTGTTGTGTCCTGCTCTAACTCTGACCGCTTCTCTGACGTCCTTCATTGGGTGGCGCCTTAACCCTCTGGGGTCCAGGGTGTAATTTGCAGTGAGTTTTCCTTTGTATTTCCAAAATAAAAACCATAATCACTGCCTTATGTGGTATCAATCTTTTCAGCACAACCTGGACTTTATGAATATATACTTATTTTGTATATTTGGACATAAAGGGGTTGCGTATTAGACCTTAAATCACTCAAAAACATAAAATCTGAATAGGAAAAAAGTTGTTTATTTTACTGTGAAACCAACAAACATTTATGACAAATGTTTTTTATCATTTAGACTGGTAATCTATAGACTGTACATTTATAAAAAATATGACTAAATATAGCAAATAACTAATTAAAAAAGTTATTAGTGTCAGGGTGCGCTGGTGAGTGGAGCGGAGGCGAGGATCCAAATGCAGGGGAGAAAGCAGGCAGGCAGACAAACTGGACAACTGAAAGGGTTTTAATGATTCACGCACGCAGGACATAGTAACAATGAAGCAACAAGAGACAAAGGACTGGAGGGGTTTAAATACAGGAGGGCTGGGAGCTTGGGTGATTGGGAAACGAGAGGCAGGTGGGAGCAATCAACAGGGACACAGGCTGAACCAAATGGAGAGACAGGACAGGGTGTGACAGTACCCCCCCCCCTCAAAGGGCGGCTTCCAGAAGCCCACAGGAACACAGAACAGGGCCGGAGGAGGGGAACCCGGATGGAGGGCCGAGAGGGACAGAGCGCCCGATGATCAGGAGGCAACGACGACGACGGGCTCTTGGGGGCCTGCGCCTGGGGCAGAGGAGGAGGCGACGAGGGGCTCTTGGGGGCCTGCGCCTGGGGCAGAGGAGGAGGCGACGACGGGCTCTTGGGGGCCTGCGCCTGGGGCAGAGGAGGAGGCGACGACGGGCTCTTGGGGGCCTGCGCCTGGGGTAGAGGAGGAGGCGATGACGGGCTCCTGGGAGCCGGCGTCTATGGCAGAGGAGCTCTGTAGACTGGGCCGGGGACATAGTCTCTGCAGGCTGGGCCGGGGACATAGTCTCTGCAGGCTGGGCCGGGGACAAAGCCCCTTGGACGGGCTGGACCGGAGACTCGTAGAAGAGCTGGACCGGATACGGGATGACCTCCAGAACCACCGTTGGCACTGGAGACGGTGGAGACGTTGGACTAGAGGGAGCGCCGACCTCTGGACAGGAGAGAGCGCCGACCTCTGGACAGGAGAGAGCGCCGACCTCTGGACAGGAGAGAGCGCCGACCTCTGGACAGGAGAGAGCGCCGACCTCTGGACAGGAGAGAGCGCCGACCTCTGGACAGGAGAGAGCATCGACCTCTGGACTGGAGAGAGCATCCTCAGACGAGGCAACTCCAGACGAGCCAACCTCAGAGGCGGCGACTTCAGAGGCGACGTCGTCAGACGAGCCGACTTCAGACGCGGCGACTTCAGAGGCGACGTCGTCAGACGAGCCGACTTCAGAGGCGACGTCGTCAGACGAGCCGACTTCAAAGTCGGCGACTTCAGAGACGACGTCGTCAGACGAGCAGACGTTGGACGAGCAGACTTGGGAGGCGACGTCGTCGGACGAGCAGACTTGGGAGGCGACGTCGTCGGACGAGCAGACTTGGGAGGCGACGCCGTCGGACGAGCAGACTTGGGAGGCGACGCCGTCGGACGAGCAGACCTGGGAGGCGACGCCGTCGGACGAGCAGACCTGGGAGGCGACGCCGTCAGACGAGCAGACCTGGGAGGCGACGCCGTCAGACGAGCAGACCTGGGAGGCGACGCCGTCAGACGAGCAGACCTGGGAGGCGACGCCGTCAGACGAGCAGACTTGGGAGGCGACGTCGTCAGACGAGCAGACTCGGGAGGCGACGTCGTCAGACGAGCAGACTCGGGAGGCGACGTCGTCAGACGAGCAGACTCGGGAGGCGACGTCGTCAGACGAGCAGACTCGGGAGGCGACGTCGTCAGACGAGCAGACTCGGGAGGCGACGTCGTCAGACGAGCAGACTCGGGAGGCGACGTCGTCAGACGAGCAGACTCGGGAGGCGACGTCGTCAGACGAGCAGACTCGGGAGGAGACGTCGTCAGACGAGCCGACTCGGGAGGAGACGTCGTCAGACGAGCCGACTTCAGAGGAGACGTCATCAGACGCGCCGACTTCAGAGGAGACGTCATCAGACGAGCCGACTTCAGAGGAGACGTCATCAGACGAGCCGACTTCAGAGGAGACGTCATCAGACGAGCCGACTTCAGAGGAGACGTCATCAGACGAGCCGACTTCAGAGGAGACGTCATCAGACGAGCCGACTTCAGAGGAGACGTCATCAGACGAGCCGACTTCAGAGGAGACGCCATCAGACGAGCCGACTTCAGAGGAGACGCCATCTGGACAGGCACGGGCGTCGACTTCTGGACAGGCACGGGCGTCGACTTCTGGACAGGCACGGGCGTCGACTTCTGGACAGGCACGGGCGTCGACTTCTGGACAGGCACGGGCGTCGACTTCTGGACAGGCACGGGCGTCGACTTCTGGACAGGCACGGGCGTCGACTTCTGGACAGGCACGGGCGTCGACTTCTGGACAGGAACGGGCGTCGACTTTTGGACAGGCACGGGCGTCGACTTCTGGACAGGCACGGGCGTCGACTTCTGGACAGGAACGGGCGTCGACTTCTGGACAGGAACGGGCGTCGACTTCTGGACAGGAACGGGCGTCGACTTCTGGACAGGAACGGGCGTCGACTTCTGGACAGGAACGGGCGTCGACTTCTGGACAGGAACGGGCGTCGACCTCTGGCCCGGGGGCGTCGACCCTTGAACTGGAGGAGGCGTCGACCCCCATCGACTTCTGGTCCGGGGGCGTCGATTCCTGGTCTGGAGGCGTCGACTTCTGGTCCATCGACTTCCGAACCGTCAACCCCTGGACCGTTGACCCCTGGACCGTCAACCTCTGGTCCGGAACCGGAACCATCTGCTTCGGTGTCAGAACCGTCTGCTTCTGGGCCGGAACCGGAACCGTCTGCTTCTGGGCCAGAACCGGAACCATCTGCTTCTGGGCCCGAACCTTCTGCTTCTGGGCCGGGACCGCCTGCTTCCGGACCGGTATCATCAGCTTCTGGGCTGGAGGCAGAGCTGCTGCAGGAGGAGCTGCCTGGCCAGGCTGGACCAGAGGCGGTGCGACCTCCGGGACCACCGCTGGAACTGGATGCGGAGCGTCCACCGGGACCACTGCTGGAGCTGGCTGCGACAGAGCAGGTGGTGCTGAGAACTGTGAAAGCAGGGAGGACAGACCGTCCAGCTGACGCTCCTTAAGGCTGAGGGTCCAATGGAGCTGGGCCAGCTTAGCCCGGAGATCGGCGAGCTCCGCTGGGTGAACACCGGGCTCGCTCGTCTGGTCCTGAGATGAGGAGGATAGAGCGTCCAGGCGGGATTCCTGGAAGCTGATGAGCTGGCGGAACCGGCCAAGCTCCTCCAGGAGACTGACGAGCTCAGTCAGCTGGGCTGCGGCCAACGCTCCTCCCTCAGCAGATGACGGAGGCGCCGATTGGGTCGGAGCCGGAACTGCTGGTTTGGCCGGGGGCTTGTCCAAACTGCTGCGCAGAGCAGGGGCAGCGGCGGGCACACAACTCCATCCCGGTACACAGGACTGCGGGGCAGCCCGGCGTCTCTCCCCACGCCGTGGACCAACGCCGGGGGAGCACACAGCCAGACGGGTGCCCACGTAACTGGAGTGATCCGAACGCGTCTCTCGATCCGGTCTCTCATCAGGCGCTGGGAGGGTGGAGAGGAAGGCCGAGGGTGCACGCCGGCGCCGTCGTCCGCGGCGAGGCGGAGCTGGAGCTGGAGAAGCCAGGTGGTGGCTTGGAGCGTGCCACTGGAGCAGGTACTCCCTCGGGAGAATCTCCCCGCTGGTTCCTTCAATTGGTTGCTTCATTCTGTCAGGGTGCGCTGGTGAGTGGAGCGGAGGCGAGGATCCAAATGCAGGGGAGAAAGCAGGCAGGCAGACAAACTGGACAACTGAAAGGGTTTTAATGATTCACGCACGCAGGACATAGTAACAATGAAGCAACAAGAGACAAAGGACTGGAGGGGTTTAAATACAGGAGGGCTGGGAGCTTGGGTGATTGGGAAACGAGAGGCAGGTGGGAGCAATCAACAGGGACACAGGCTGAACCAAATGGAGAGACAGGACAGGGTGTGACAATTAGCTCTCTGGGATCCAGAGTGTAAATCACCGTTTTTGACTCATTTTGGTTTTTCTTTTGTATTTTCTAATAAAAACAATAAATATTGCCTTATGGGGTATCATTAATTTCAAGTCAACCTGGACTATCTGAATTTATACTTATTTTATTAATTTGGCAATAATGTACATGGATTTTGGAGTGGGGAGTGGCTCCGTCTCACGCCGAGATCTGACAGCTGCGCGGCGCCGCCCACTCCTCTTGATGGATCTCCGAGGAGCTGGATCTCTGCCTTCATCCTCTACCTCATCATGACCCAACTCTTCTATGAGGAAGGATGGATCTGCCACATCATCATCATCATCCTCGCTATTTGCCTCAGACTCCGGCTGCGAGTCTCCGTCCACTTCCTCTGCTTCCAGTTCAAAAAACAGCCGTACTATCTGAACTGCCTGGTGGACATTTATCCTTCTCATCATCCTTTATTAAAGCCTAATAAATGCCTACTAAACTGCAGAGACACTATATCTGTCCGGATCGCTCCAAAATACAAAGTTTACCGTCAATATGTGTCTAATTGTTTGTTGTTACTCCGTTCGCGCCACTCCTTTCCCCGCGAAGCGGCTCCTTTTTGCGCATATCTCGTTACTCGTGTGATACTTTTTATCAGCTGAATATGTGAGACGTCCACCAACAGCAAAAGGATCTCGTGTTTTTGTGGGTTTTTAATGTTCACAAGCACATTCTCGCTCACAGATTACTAAACCGCTGTTTTGACAAGTTATCAGATTGTCTAAAAATAGGTCATTTTTTAGTTTAGTATAACTCCGCTTTTACGTTGCCTATTAACAAAATTTAAAAACTGGGGTGTAGTTTATAATCTGCTTTTTAAAGCTGAATTGAAACCGAAACTCAGGGAGGCGGAGTCTTGCTGCTACAGCGTCCCAAATCAGACCTGTTCAAAAGACGCGTATACTCGTCCGTGGACCCCAGAGGTTTAATGTGACGTAGCCACAAACGGTCTATGGTTAAGATAAACATTGTCACTATTTTTAGTTAATTAAATATTGAAACAAATTGTAGATAGGAGTCCTAGCTACAAGTTCTATCATAGGACATGTGTACATTTAATTTTTAATTTATTTATTTATAATTTTGTTCCTCTGTCTGGGCCCCATCCAGCCAATCAGACCCTAGGCACGTGCCTACTTTGCCTTTGCGTTAATCCGGCTCTGGTTGGGAGTGAAATGATGCGGTTTGGTTTTCTAGAAATGACTTTGACACGTTATCACATCACCTTCTGGAGTTTGGTAACCAGGGTAACGCTTCAAGG
Organism: Nothobranchius furzeri; assembly: GCF_043380555.1. Lineage (NCBI taxonomy): Eukaryota > Metazoa > Chordata > Actinopteri > Cyprinodontiformes > Nothobranchiidae > Nothobranchius > Nothobranchius furzeri. The sequence continues at coordinate 41,987,650 of NC_091756.1, read as the reverse complement.
AAGACTTGAAGCCACTTGACTAGTAATAATTGAAACAGGTTGGATGTAAATGGCCTGTATTTGTATAGTGCCTTCTCAGGGTTCTACAGCCTCCAAGGCGCTTCACAACACAATCATTCATTCACACATTCACACACACATTCGCACACTGGTGGTGATGAGCTACAATGTAGCCACATGGGGCGCACTGACAGAGGTGAGGCTACAGAGCACAGGCGGCACCGGTGCCTCCGACCACCACCAGCAGGCAAGGCAGGTTAAGTGTCTTGCCCAAGGACGCAACAGCAGCATTCTCTGGTGGGAGCCGGGATCAAACCTGCAACCTTTTGATTACTGGACAACCTTTTCGACCACCTGAGCTACTGCTGCCCCAGATGTGGATGTATATAATGCACCTTGTTTTATCACAACATCCCACAGAGCATCACTTACGTTGGTCCAACTGGGGATAGACCAACATATTGGTTGGCCAAAATGTTCAGATGTTGCATCGGCTGATGTACTTCTTTAGCAGAGTCAATTTAAAGTCAGGCACATCTGTGCAGCTGCAGAATTGTATTTAAATGTATATTTACGTTCCTGAAAAACATCTGCTTAAAAAATACTCAAACATTGTTGTTTGTTTGTTTGTTTGTCTGTTTATTTGGAGAGGACAGTGCACATTAATGAACACTCAGTAATTACTTTGTGTAAATGTGCCAGATTTAGCCGTGGGCCACTTTCCATCTGTGGTCCTCATACATCAAAGACAACATACATTTTAAACAACAGCAATAAAAAGAACAATGATGACATGAACACCATCTCTAACAACCCTGTAATTTCATCAGTTTCCCCGATCTGTAAAGGGCCACATGCATAATTGGCGTTGTACCACTTTTTAAGGTCTGTTTTTTTTTATCAGTGAAGGCGGGTGTCTCGCAAATGAAAATTGGAATACGGTTCCAGGTTAAACACTCTTTCAAAGCGATTGAATTTTGTCCCACGGTGGTTCTTCTAAAAGGAACCTCACAGTCTCCCGGCTGATCTGGTCCTAGGAGTGCTGTTTTTTGTTTAAGCAATTCCTCTAATTAATCAGCTCCTCTAAATCCAAGACCATGGTCTTGAATGGAAAAAGGATAGAATGCCTTCTTCAGGTCAGTAGTGATGTGTTGGTCGCGAATGAACCGGCTCTTTGAAGTGAACGACGGGAGCCGGCTCGTCATTGAGAGCCGTCCCCTCCCCCCCCACCCCCCACAACATGTCAACATGTGTAACTGCGTGTCCAGACTGTCCACACACAGAGCAGTAGGGGCGGGGAAGAGGGAGGATCAGACTCAGACACACAGCAGAGCACATGCGGGCGGAGGGAGACGAGAGGGAATGAGGAGGAAAAAGGCGAGTGAGAGAGAGGAGAGTGCGACGAAGACGGGGAGAAAATGAGCACCAGCAGTCGGAAAGTGGAGATTTCAGTTATTAAATCCATAGAAATGTTAAATATTTTATATACTGCATTTTTTTACATTAGTAAACCATTTTACGTATAGTTGCGCATTATTTTGGTTACAAATGTACTCAACGCAACAGAAAATCTGAGGAGCCACTTGGGAGCCGAAAGAGCCGGCTCTTTTTGGTGAGCTGAGCCAAAAGAGCCGGCTCTCTAAAAAGAGCTGGAATTCCCATCACTGCAGGTCAGGGACGAGGTCCTGCCTCAAGTGGAGGAGTTCAAGTATCTCGGGATGTTGTTCACCAGTGAGGGAAAGATGGAGCGTGAGATCGATAGTCGGATTGGTGCTGCGTCTGCAGTGATGCGGGCGTCGTGGTGAAGGGAGAGCTGAGCCAGAAGGCAAAGCTCTCGATTTCCCTGTTTATCGACGTGTCTACCCTCACCTATGGTTACGAGCTTTGGGTAGTGACCAAAAAAACGAGATTGTGGATACAAGCGGCTAAAAGGAGTTTTCTCCACAGGGCGGCTGGGCTCACCCTTAGAGATAGGGTGAGAAGCTCAGTCATCTAAGAGGGGCTGGGAGTAGACCCGCTGCTCCTCCACATCAAGAGGAGACAGTTGAGGTGGCTCAGGCATCTAGTTAGGATGCCTCCTGGATGCTTTCCTGGTGAGGTTTCCCAGGCATGCCCAACTGGAAGAAGACACATGGGAAGACCCAGGACACGCTAGAGGGACTATGTCTCTCAGCTGCAGGGAACGCCTTGGGATTCCCCCAGAATAGCTGGCCCAAGTAGCAGGGGAGAGGGAAGTCTGGGCCTCTCGGGTTAGGCTGTTGCCCCCACGACGCGACTCCGAATAAGTGGCTGAAAATGGATGGATGGGAATACCTCTAATGGGAAAGGGGCCAAACCATGAAGGGATTTGTAAACAATACAAGCATATTTAAAAATTAGAAGTTTTCAAAACTCAGCATATTATATTTTCCTAAAATTAGAAAATGGTGAGATGAATAGTGTTTTTTTCACAAAAAGCCATGAGTGCCTTTTTATATAGCTGTTCTATAAGGGCAGTGATGCCAGCAAATGACCATACAGTAAACCAAAATGACATTTGATTTTATTCACTTTTTTTATATATTTAATACTTTATTGACTTGTTCAACTTTGGTTAAATATTTTACTCCAATACTGAGCAGAGCACAAAATTATGACTCAAGAGTTGGTCAGGTTCAGCGTTCAAAAACTGATTCAAGTTCAGAAACGTACATTATTATTAGTGATGTGCTGCATGGAAATAAGGAGGAAAATATTTAGATATAGGCCATCAGCTGACCATGACCTCTACATATCAGCATCAGAAAATACCCACTATGACTGATCTTTCCAACCATGTTTCCTCATCCTCCATCCTGTGAAAGAAAAAATCCCTCCTTTAACTCAGAGACAGGTTGACCTTTCAAACTGCTTTGAAGAGTGACCATGTTGAACAGCTGGATCTCCAAAACAGACGATGTGTAAATCATATGAACATGTCGAAAATCACGTAAGTGAACTAAAAAAAGTGTTTTAACATCGATTCAAATGCATCAATGTTTAATTCCTAATTAAATTATCTGCAAAGTCTTCAATAGTCAGCACTTATGTGTAATGTAATCCTGTCCAGTCTTACGAAAAAAAATATTGAAATTGTTTGTTCATGGTCTTCCTTTTCGTCAGAAATAACGTTTTATTGATATTTCATGAAATCATTTTCTCAGCCCTCTGCAGTGATAAGCGGTGAAATTAAAGACAAACCAGAATGCAAAATCTAGTCAATAGTCTTCTAATGCGTCATGTGATTTCCCACATTTTCCCTCCGCTCATGAAGGACGTTGTCATCACATGCGTATAATATTAGAATCCCGTCTTGAGAGATAAGGTGTCGGGTTGAAGGTCATCCGTGCCCTCTTGAGTGAACATAAGAGCCCTTTGTGGTTGGGTTAAATGCACCTGACAGACTGTTGCAGCACAGTCCTCCTTTTTAATTGTCATGTAACGGTTTCATGTAGAGCCGAACTGTCTGCAACACTTCAGCTGTTGGAAATCAGAGCCTGGCCACAGCACCGCTGATGTGGTCTTCTGGATGTTTGCTACAGAGGCATGAAAAAAAATGGAAAAAGCTCTTTGGAAACAGACTCGTAGGAAGATGCATAATGTGACAATTATCCGCTGCAATTTTTTTCCTGATCTATTAAACCTCAAATGTACTGAATAAAGGAGACTACAGCTATTTTCAAGCTGAATAGAAAACACTAATTGCTGTAATGCATTTTCTAAAGTAGCTTCTAAATTACCTTTATCTAGCAGGCGGCTACAGCGTCGGGCTGGAAAACTCCCAACAGGTTTTGTACACACTCAAAGAACTCAACTTCACAATTTAGCACAAGTCAGAAAAGCACGATTCACTGGAGACTGCAGAACATAACTCACCTGTCTCCAATTATGTTCAAAAATGACGTCCATTTGATATAAGCTGCAGTCAGAGCACAACGTTGAAGACAGATGTGTTACCGACAGCCACAGGAATTAGTTAAATGATTTCATGGTCTTAGGTGAAGGGTGAGACAAAGAACGGTTCGAAGGATCTTTCATGGCGGTTAAAACGAAGAGTCGGAGTACCCGGCCCGGAGGGTTACCGGGGTCCCACCCTGGAGCCAGGCCTGGGGTTGGGGCCCGTGAGCGAGCGCCTGGTGGCCGGGCTTTCGCCCATGGGGCCCGGCCGGGCCCAGCCCGAACCGGATACATGGGCTCGTCCAACTGTGGACCCACCACCTGCAGGAGGAACATGAAGGGTCCGGTGCAATGCGAATCGGGTGGCAGACCAAGGCGGGAGCCTTGGCGGTCCAATCCCCGGACAAGAAAACTAGTTTTTGGGACATGGAACGTCACCTCGCTGGCGGGGAAGGAGCCGGAGCTTGTGGCAGAGGTTGAGCGGTACCGGCTAGATATAGTCGGACTCACCTCGACACATTGCATTGGCTCTGGAACCCGAGACCTGGAGAGGGGTTGGACACTCTACTTTGCTGGAGTTGCTCCGGGTGAGAGGCGGAGGGCTGGGGTTGGCTTTTTGTTAGCCCCGAGACTCTCTGCCTGTGTGTTGGGGTTTACCCCGGGGGACAAGAGGGTAGCTTCCTTGCGCCTTCGGGTCGGGGAACGGGTCCTGACTGTTGTTTGTGCTTATGGGCCAAATATCAGTTCAGAGTACCCACCCTTTTTGGAGTCCCTGGGACGAGTGCTAGATAGTGCTCCATCAGGGGACTCCATTGTCCTGCTGGGGGACTTCAATGCTCACGTGGGCAATGACAGCTTGACCTGGAGGGGTGTGATTGGGAGGAACGGCCCACCTAATCAGAACTCGAGCGGTGTTTTGTTATTGGACTTCTGTGCAAGCCGCAGTTTGGCCATAACGAACACCATGTTCGAACATAAGGATGCCCACCGGTACACTTGGTACCAGGGCAGCCTAGGTCACAGGTCGATGATAGATTTTGTAGTCGTATCATCTGACCTGCGGCCGTATGTTGTGGACACCCGAGTGAAGAGAGGGGCGGAGCTGTCAACTGATCACCACCTGGTGGTGAGTTGGATCAGATGGCAAGGGAACATGCCGCGTAGACCTGGCAGACCCAAATGCATAGTGAGGGTCTGCTGGGAACGCCTGGCAGAAGAACCTGTCAAGACGGTCTTCAACTCCCACCTCCGGCAGAGCTTTGACCACGTCCCGAGAGCAGTGGGGGACATTGAGTCCGAGTGGGCCTTGTTCCACTCTGCGATTGTCGAGGCGGCTGTTGCTAGCTGTGGTCGTAAGGTGGCCGGTGCCAGTCGTGGTGGCAACCCCCGTACCCGCTGGTGGGCACCAGAGGTTCGGGGAGCCGTCAGGCTGAAGAAGGAGGCCTACAGGGCGTGGCTGGTCTGTGGGTCTCCGGAGGCAGCAGACAGGTACCGGATAGCCAAGCGGGGTGCAGCAGTGGCAGTTGCCGAGGCAAAATCTTGGGCGTGGGAGGAGTTTGGTGAGGCCATGGAGAAAGACTATCGATCGGCTCCAAAGAGGTTCTGGCAAACTGTCCGGCGCCTCAGGAGAGGAAGGCAGCAACTCGCTCACACTGTTTACAGTGGGGATGGGGAGCTGCTGACGTCAACTGAGGCTATAGTCGGACGGTGGAAGGAATACTTTGAGGAGCTCCTCAATCCCACCAATGCGCATTCCGAGGAGGAACCAGAGCTGGGAGGCCTGGGGATGGACTGTCCGATCTCGGGGGCAGAAGTTGCTGAGGTAGTCAAACAACTACACAGCGGCGGAGCCCTGGGGGCGGATGAGGTTCGTCCTGGGTATCTCAAGGCTATGGATGTTGTAGGGCTGTCATGGTTGACACGTCTCTACAACATTGCGTGGTCATCGGGGGCAGTTCCTAGGGAGTGGCAGACCGGGGTGGTGGTCCCCATCTTTAAGAAGGGTGACCTGAGGGTGTGTTCCAACTATAGGGGGATCACACTCCTCAGCCTCCCTGGAAAGGTCTACTCCAAGGTACTGGAGAGGAGGGTCCGATCGATAGTTGAATCTCAGATAGAGGAGGAGCAATGTGGTTTTCGTCCTGGCCGTGGAACTGTGGACCAGCTCTATACCCTTGCAAGGGTGATGGAGGGGGCATGGGAGTTTGCCCAACCAATCCACATGTGCTTTGTGGATTTGGAGAAGGCTTATGACCGTGTCCCCAGGGTCACCCTGTGGGGGACGCTCCAGGAGTATGGGGTGGGTGGCTTTCTGTTAAGGGCCATTCAGTCCCTTTACCAGAGGAGCGTGAGTTTGGTCCGCATAGCCGGTAGTAAGTCGGACCTGTTCCCAGTGAGGGTTGGACTCCGCCAGGGCTGCCCTTTGTCACCGGTTCTGTTCATCACTTTTATGGACAGAATTTCTAGACGTAGCCGTGGTGTGGAGTGTGTCGAGTTTGGTGGCAGGAGAATCTCGTCTCTGCTTTTTGCGGATGATGTGGTCCTCCTAGCTTCATCCAGCTCTGACCTTCAGCTCTTGCTGGGTAGGTTCGCGGCCGAATGTGAAGCGGCTGGGATGAGGATCAGCACCTCCAAATCTGAGACCATGGTTCTCGACCGGAAAAGGGTGGCTTGCCACCTCCGGGTCGGGGGAGAGGTCCTACCTCAAGTGGAGGAGTTTAAGTATCTCGGGGTCTTGTTCACGAGCGAGGGTAGGAGGGATCGGGAGATCGACAGGCGGATTGGTTCGGCGTCTGCAGTGATGCGGACGCTGAGCCGATCTGTCGTGGGGAAGAGGGAGCTGAGCCAGAAAGCCAGGCTCTCGATTTACCGGTCGATCTACGTCCCAATCCTCACCTATGGTCATGAGCTTTGGGTAATGACCGAAAGAACGAGATCGCGGATACAAGTGGCCGAAATGAGTTTCCTCCGTAGGGTGGCCGGGCTCAGCCTTAGAGATAGGGTGAGGAGCTCGGACATTCGGGAGGGACTCGGAGTAGAACCGCTGCTCCTCCGGATCGAAAGGAGCCAGTTGAGGTGGTTTGGGCATCTGGTCAGGATGCCTCCTGGACGCCTCCCCGGGGAGGTGTTTCGGGCATGTCCTGCCGGCAGAAGGCCCCCGGGTCGACCCAGGACACGTTGGAGAGGTTACATCTCCAATCTGGTCCGGGAACGCCTTGGGGTCCTGCCGGAGGAGCTGGTGGACAAGGCCGGGGAGAGGACGGCCTGGAGCTCCCTGGTTGGGATGCTGCCCCCGCGACCCGGACCCGGATAAGCGGAGGAAGACGAAGACGAAGACGAAGATTTCATCAAATCAAAGTAAATCATTTCCAGGATGTCACGGAAAAAAGAAGTTCTCAAATGGAATATTCGATCTAGATCTGTCTGCTTTGGCCGAAGGCTTTCAGAAAACACATTAATGCTAGAAAACCTGAATTGAGGGGGAAATTGCATTACTGTAAGGGTAGTGCTCTATGTCCACTGCTCTCATTCATGCAGTCAATGTCAAATAGGCTTGACAAAAGTTGTAAATGTCATCAATGAGAAGGCAAAAAACAATAGAAGGTCGATTATTTTATAAAGGGTGGTGAGAAAGAAATGAATTAGAATAAATCTAAAATATCAAAGCTGTTTGTGATCCTATAGTATGGTCACAGTGATCAGTTTAGAGCAGTGGTTTCCAATCTGGGGTCCTTGACCCCCCAAGAGCGGCCCCACAATTCTATCTACAAGATGAGGATACCAAGAGTATACTTATACATGGTTACATTTATAAAATCCCAATGAACACACCCATTCATTTAATTAGAACTCTGTATACGTTATCCCTTTGTGTCTGTATAAAATTTGTAAGTAATTGCTTGTAATTAATTACTTTTATTGTGTGTGGGTGGAAGTTGGAAGGTGGGCGCAGGATCGTCTTTCACACAGGCAAGAGGTTTAAGAAAAAAGGTTGGGAACCACTGGTTGAGGATTTCTGTCCTCCTGGTAACAAAGCAGGATTTGGTTCAGACCACAGACCTGCATCCATCAGCACAGGTCACTGTCTGGGGCTAAGTGGAGCCCTCAGCAAGACCACTGGGTCATCCCCTTCTCTCAACGCCTCACCAGAACAACCACCTCTGCTCCAACACGTTCCTAGCATGTCTCAGGTCTCCCTTTTAAAGCCACAATCTGGAGTTTTCCCACTTTCAGGAATCATGTATGATTATTTTTAGAAATCCTCAAGTCTTCCCCTGTACTGTGTTATCAGTATTGGGCATCTTACGTTAAAATCCAAAAAGTAATTGAATTAGTAACTCAGTTACATTAAAAAATTAGTTACCTAGCAAAGTAACTGAGGCGTTACTTTTATGTCCTATAACGAAGATTTTATAACTTAATTATTGACATTTCAGATATTCAGTAAGAATGTTCTTATGGATATCTGGAATGTTATTTTCTACCAGGAATAATAGGATTATAGACATATGGAAATAAATCCAGTCTGCCTAATAAATGTTAAAGCCACCTCAGGTTTTTAGGGATTTTGAGTTATCTCCAACTTAATTCCTACTGGTGCAGTTGCTGTTATGGATATCCTTAATTATAATTTTTATAGTAACATTGCTGTTGAGGTCTTCATTTGAAACTTCAAGTGTGGGGTGCTGCTCACACTCATCTCCTGTCAGCAAACACCCTGATGTGCTCGGCTCTGTGTAAACCTGCTCAGGGTGGGAATGGCAGGTGAGAGTATAGATAGATAACTAGATAGAGATATAATAAACAATGTGAGAATCATCATTGTAAGCTATTGTGTTTTCGCTCTGTTGGCTGGATGGAGGTGCAAATTCACCAACGAGAAGCGCTGCTTCCAGCTGTAATCACGGAGAGGGGCTTAAGGTGCAACATGCATGTTCTGTCTCTAGATGGTGCTCTGACAAAAAGTCTAGATTTCTGCTTTAATGTAGCACAAATGGCAAAAAAGCAACAAACTTGTAATCTCTGTTCAAAGTTTGAAATAATTTTTTATTTTCCAGAAAGTTGACGTTAGAAATATTGATGCAAAGATGTTTAAAAGTGTGATTCAAGAAAACCAGAGCCAAAAGAAAAATCACTTCAGCTCAACAGGATAAACAAACACATTTGAAACAATAAAATACTTAAGAAAAAAGTTCTTAGCAAACATCCCATGGAAAAGGTGGTGTACTAGAATAGAGGAACAGAGAAAACTATACACTGATGGTACACTGGATGCCAGCAGATAATTCTGACATGAAGGCTTCTTTTGCACTGATCACCAATCCACTGCACATTCAAGTAGACCTGGAAAACAAAAGCACAGAATATTAAATCATTTCTTTTAAAGATTTGTTCTATGTCAGGATAAAACATCCTGCTATTTAAATTGTTTTTGTTGAAATATTAGTTTTTAAAATCAAATTTTTGCTCAGACAATTTCTGAGGTGAAGCTACATTTACTTCCTATGAACCAATCAGGATCGCTCAACGTAAATCAGAGCCTGGCGACCCAAGCCAACAATGGCACCTACACACTAGTATCAGCTCCACTCCGCCTGGACCAGGTTTGGAGTGTTCTCATATAGGTAGCCTTGGATTTTCCCACGTGCAACCGGACGTCTTTTTAGCCCTCTTCCCGAGGAGGTCTGCCTGGAGCCGAACTGGTCCGACACGCCCACTGCAGACTGACTGGCTGGCTCAAAATCACACCTACCGTTAGGGGTAGCCTCCGATTGGCAGATAGAATCAGCCTGCGGGGGCTTCCCACATGCGCTGTTCAGTATCATTCTGGATGCTGTGGAGTTAACGAGCCTCTGGCTACGTTCACACTGCAGGCAAAGGCACATTAAATCAGCTTTTTTCCCCACATGCCAGTCATATCTGGTTTTTTTGACTGAACGCACAGATCCGATTTTTTTTAAATGCGATCCGTGTCACAAAAATATGTAGTACTAATTCCAACACATATATGATATTTTTGAAAGCGACTGCAATCTGAACGGTCATGTCGCATTAAATTTGTTTCCTACGTCACTGAGTCAGCGGAGGTCAGCGTTGTGTGTGGATGTTCCTGAGGAGAAGCGCTGACAGGAGGGTTCAGGAGTCTGTCTGGATATCCTGTTTTAAGTTTAGGAATTAAAAATGCACGAGAGCATGAGAATGGGAGCTGGAAGTGCTGCTGGAGCGAAGCGTCTCACCCGTCTCCGTGAGAGGGGGGTTCTCTGTGAATGAACTAATACCGGAACATTTTCTGTGAATGATAATTCAGGGAGACGACGGGAACAAGGAGTAAAATAGTTTACAGTTTTTAAAACATTTTCCAGCCCAAAACGGAAGAATTAACAGGTGTGAAAGTTTTCACCGAGTTTATCAACAGGATCAGGATTACGTCACAACTTTGCTGCTCCTAGTTTCGGCTCCACTGAGTGTGACTTCTTGTATTATACGCACGCGGGTCGCTTTGGGGCCGTGAAGCGTTCACACTGGAGAAAGTTTGATGTTGCATTTCAGTCAGAGTGTGAACGGCCACATACACACACACACAAAAAATCTGATTTACCCCAAAAAAAATCGGAAATGAGCATCAAAGCCTGTGTGTGAACATAGCTTCTGTCTCTCACTGTTGTGAGGAGCGCGCTAGGGCTGAACGACTTATTGCAAATTTTCTAGCAGAAATTGCGATTTTGGTTCAATTCACGATTTTCTGCTAACAAAGGTCCAATACTAGCCTGCCAAGCCATCCTGTAGATTAAGTGAAAAGATGGTCTAGATTCTAATCTAGTACAACAAATCATTCACATTAATATTTACTATTTATCATACAATAAAAACTGTTAAAGCTATTAATATTTTCTCCCATTATGCTCTTTTTTTATGCGTTTGTGAAGCAACTTATGCTTGTGATTTTTATCTAGAGGAGCTTTATAAAAACATGTTCTACTCCTAAAATGCATGGAGGAAATCTTTTTTAGTTTTTAAATGTATTAAATAACAAAAAATGCACAGTTTCCTGCATTACCAAGGTAGGCTGGCTGCATGTTTTTCGAAGCCATCCATGATAGTTTTTCCTCACTAAAACGTCAGTTCTGTGACAGAGACGCACGCATTCTGACACCTTAGCTTGTTTGAACTAACGTGTGCCATCAGAAAGAAACATTCAAACCATTTTAAAAAGAGAAGTTGAGCTTTCAAGTCAACTAAGGTGTGCAACTCCACAGTCGCGCTGATGAAGCATAAACCAAGCTTTAGAAATCAACCTGAACCTGCTCCGATGTGGGAGGAGTCTCTCTCTCCCTTACTCAACTACGTTCTCCCTCTGTCCCGGGCTCACCTACGGTGCCATTATTATCGGCTTTAGCAGCGCTGTGTGTGGAAACAAAAACAGGGGAAATAACCAGAACATGCAGCTCTGGCAGCTGTGGAGTTGGGCTCTGGACGGTACACCCCCTCCCCCGCGCTGGCTTTTGCCGCTGCCAAACAGGGAAAACCTCGGATGTAGTAAAAAAAAAAGTTACACAACTGCAGTGGCGGCTCCAGAAATGTTTTTCTGCAGGTGCTATGAAGGAGCTAGTCTTTTTATTGAGGGTGCTATGAAGGAAGTGGTCATGCGTACCTATTATTCTCTAAAACACCTTCAACACTAGCATGTTAACACTAGCACTACCTGACCCCGGCTTTCCACGGGAGCCGTCAGCAGCACGTTACTGCAGCAGCACGTCATAGCTGCTGATAGGAACCGCTGTGGTCAACAGAACCTTTTCCACTGGAGCCGTCGGCAGCCGGCAGCAGCGCGAGTCGGCCGCGTCTCAGGAGCAGCATGTCGCGGCCTTTACGCGCCGGTTCTATTTCCTACGCGCGACGCCTCTGAAACGGGTCAAGTTCGACATTTTTGGGGAAGGAAAGACAGGAAATCGGACGCGGAAATGGAGAGAAGCTCCCGAGATTTTCAGAATAAAGAACGTACTGCCTTCCGGTCGCTTTACTTTAAAAAAGGTTACTAACTGTGCGGCCCCGTGAGAAGTTATCACCTAGCTAGCGGTCTCATTTGTTTTTCAGGTCCGTATTGGCGATTATAAAACGGACAGAACATAAAAACACAAATATTTTGGAGCCATGTTGTAGTTTTCTCCTGCTTGTTGTTGTGTTTACTGACGAAGTCACTCGTGTGACTTCGTGCTCTGTCGGTGACAGTTGCTCCCCTGCTGATTCGCGTCTCGTGGGAAGGGCCAAGCAGCAGCTTACGCGAGCAAGACGTGCTGCTGCAGTAACGTGCTGCTGACGGCTCCCGTGGAAACCCGGGGTTATGAACAATCGCTGACCTTTCCATGAAATCATAAACACATACAGCCACACAGAAAACCACCTATATTATTGCAAGGTTAGCTAACATTAGCGTTAGCATTTCCAGCGGCAAAACCCTGGACTGCTGCGGCGGTTGAGGGTTGACTCACTTCATCCAGATCCGTAGGTTTTTGTGGGTCTGAGATCACTTCCAAAGATTCATTCGTTTCTGACTGAACCTTGGAAATGTAGGCAACAAAAACCAATCCATTTTACCACTAGCTCTACCTTTCACTCATTCACAGGTGGAAAATGAGGTCAAAGGTTAACATCAATTTCCTGTTTTGGTTTAGATTTTTACTATCTATATGATAATTTACTGGTTATTTTTCTTTTGTATGTTAAATATTATCACATCCACACGTTAACTAAAAATTAAATTGTAAAAAAATAAATCTATTTACTTGGGGGTGCTATGGGGGTGCAATGACTAATCCAGGGGTAGCTATAGCGCCCCTAGCACCCCCCTGGCGCCGCTACTGCACAACTGATCCTGGATCAGTCAAAACTGCAGCTTTGATGGTCACGTGATCGTGCTGTTTGAAATCGCCATTTCGGTCCAAAAACGATAGAACGTTCAGCCCTGGCGTGCACGCACGCAAACACACACACACAGGATGCAAAATCTGAGTCAGTGAGTCTCCAAAAGCAAGCCTGCTCAGGTGGCTTTTGTTTAATACTGGAAACACCGCAGACTTTTTCGCGCCCACCCACATGCTCGGAGATGTGCTCATGACATCACTGATATCCATTTTTTGCACCAATTTTGGAAACCGCCCATGGGGGGTTTGGGGCAGCAGTAGCTCAGGTGGTAGAGCGGATTGCCTCATGATCGGAGGGTCATGGGTGTGATTCCAGCTCCCGCCAGGGGTATCCTGCTGTTGTGTCCTTGGGCAAGACACTTCACCCAACTTGCCTGTGTTAGTGGTGGTCAGAGGGGCCGACGGCGCCAAATGGCAGCCTCGCCTCTGTCAGACCTCCCCAGGGCGGCTGTGGCTACAAGTAGCTTACAATCACTAGCTGTGTGTGAATGTGAGAGTGTGTGAAAGCGTCTTTGGGTGTCTAGAAAAGCGCTATATAAGTTCAATGCATTATTATTATTATTATGTGCTCAATCACATCCGCATTCCTAAAGCAATGTAGAACGAAAGCAGCCAGGTTGGTGCGGCCGCACAGAGTGGAGCTGATGCTAGTGTGTAAGTGGCAAAGTCAGCAGTCTACCAGTTATTCGCAAAAAATTTTGCTTTACACTAATAAAAATGTAAACGTGCAAGCTAACATTTACCATTAGCACGTTGACGAATACTTAATACGTAAAAGTTTCATTCATTCACAGAGAGCTTATATACAACAGCAACAGGGACAGGTGCCTTTTTGTTTTTTAAAGTTCTCAACCATCTATCTTGTCTAATATTAAAGTGGATGGGGAGCCAGCAGGTGATGCAGCTGCTCTTTGAAAACAGAGTTTACAGATTAGGAAGCAGCAAATTGAGGTTAGCTCAAACATACTTGGGTTTTGTCTCGGCGTCCGTGACTTGACGGATGAAGATGGCATCTTCTGGGTGGCTGATGTCTCCTTTTTCATACATGTAGGATGAGGCGATGGCAAGCATCGTGCCATCGTTACTGAAAGCCAGTGAAGCAATGCTGGTCGGGTACCGGTGGAACTGACACAGACGCTTTTTGTTGAATGGGTCCCAGATATTCACAAAGCCATCTGAGCCACCTGGCAAAAGGAGAGACTCAAGGTCATCCTCACACACTTTTAAGCGATGTTGGTGCTCAGACAAAAGTTCTCTGTAAGAAGGTTCCATTCAAAAATAAATATGTAACAGGAAATTCCAGGTTTGCAAAAACTGGACTATAAGAATAAACCACGTTTAAAAAAAAAAAGAAAAAGAAAAAATTTGCTTCTCTCGTGTACAAACTAGTCAAGTGTACCTGTGGCAAAGGTGTTATGAATGCTGTGAAATGAAATGGCATTGACAGGGTAGACATGCTCAATTCCATCCTCCTTCAGCCTGTGGCACTTGAAGGCATATTTCTTCTTCTGAACCTCCTGGCTCGGGTCCAGGTACTCCACAGCTACACGGCCCTCAATTGAACTCAAGACATAGCCCTGAAGTCAAGACAGAAAAATATAAGATTACTTTAAAACTTTCTTTCTTATCAGATTCTTCACGTTAAAAAGCAGTCAGATGGTTTTTTTTAGCCAGCGAACCTGTTTGTTGGGAAAGGCTCTAATGCAGCGAGTCTGATACTTTAAACTGGACTCCCTTCTCTGCTGAACATAGCCCATGTTTCTCAAATCCCAGACGAGGACTCGTCTCCCCGCTGTGCCAACAATCAGTCTGTCCCCAGCCACAGAGAGGGTGTACACCTGTTTGACATGAGGTTTGAGACCAATGAAATGCAGAAATAAAGAAATAAGATGCTATTTAAAGTAATCAACAATAAGCTGTCAACAGCACATCTGTATAAATGCATTATTAAAGAGAACACATGCACCAACAAGGTTTAATTCACACACTTTGTCAGGCTGAGTGAAGGTGCCAGCATTGCAGGGTGTTCGTGGGTCCCACAGTCGGACCGATTTGTCCCAGCTACCCGTTACCATGACATTAACTTCTGGACAGTACTCCACACAACGAATGGGGGCATCATGTGCTCCAACTATTGTATCTGTTCATAAACAATAGAAACTCAACACATTAATTTCATCATCATAAATTTGTTTATATTAGTTGACGGTGGAAGACATACCTTGGTCTGTGTTCAAATCGTGAGTCTTCAACTGTGAATCTAAACCTCCACTCCAACAATGTGTTGGATCCTGGAAGTGAAAGTTATTATTATTAAATTGCACAAGATTATTAGGACACGGAAATCTGGAACCTAAACACCTGCAACATACATAAAAAGCACAGTCAAGAACTGGAGCTGTGTGCTGGTACTTCATCCGCATGGTGTTGCCTCCAACATCGTAGAGACGGACCGTGCAGTCCCAGGAGGAAACCAGTAGAAACTGAGCCGTGCTGGGGCTGAACTTGGCAGCAGAGATGCCATCCTCTGGTCCCTGGTTAAGTTTGTATTCGTTTGAACCTGTCATCTGTAGGGTGGGAAGAAAGATAGCTCAAAAGATAAAAATAGACTTCAACCTCAGTTATTTGGCATAATTTGTGAAAGGCCAAAATTAGCAGATTTTTGCTTTTCAATCCACAATTTGGTTTTTGTCTAAACATAAATAAATGAATAACTCGTGTTGCAGATTTGGCAACAAAGGATTGCGGCAAAATTAGATTTGTTTAATGACAAATTTATACAGAAACACACTATTACCATTACACTGTCACACTATTAGTCTACCTGCAGCTCAATAGATTTATCAGCTGACATTTAGAAGTGACATCACATTTCTGATCACGACGTAACACCTAACGACAATTAAAACATCAAAGTAAGGAAATATTAACACAAACACGTAATTACTAACAAATACAAAGCAAAATGAGAACAAACACACACCCAGGGACTTGGATCGTTATAAAACAAATAAACTCGATATATCAGTGTGAAAACACAACCCTTCAATAAATTCGCCTGTGTGAGCACTGAAAAATACTTAAATGTATCACAGTACAGTAATTCTATCACAAAAAGACACCATGCACAGTTGCTACTAACACAGGTTGCTATCGCTAACACTAGCATGAAACGGTCATGGCGGAGACTAGAAGTCTTACTTTTATTCGTTTCACAAACGTACCTCTTTCATTTACACGTAGGGACGTGAACTGCCGTTCTACTTCACAACGATGCGTATAATTCCCAGCGATGCAGTAAAATCTAACGCAGAAACCGTGGAAGATGCTGGAAGCCAAGGCGGTTGCTTGTAGCCACTTAGCTTTGCTACGGTAGGCGCTGTTAAAGCGGAGCTCTCTAATCTGGCTTCTGGTTGGTTAAAACGAATGTTCAAAATCGCGCCTACGATGTCATTGGTCCATTTTAGTGTTACGTTCACTTCCGTTGTTTTAGAATAGATCACATGACACAGGACGTTTTTGTTTGTCTTCCGTGCGTGTTTTTTCTCTTGCTTACTGCGTTTCAACCAGTTTCAACACAGATGAATGAAATTTTAATGAAATAATCATGACGCGGAGCAAATATAGATCATTTATAGTGACATAATCTCTTGTATATAGTTATTTGGACAATATATGGTTTGGTAGTACATATCTGGGTCTAGCAAATATAAAGGAGTTTATCCACGTTTTACCTCAGAAGGGTGGATTTGTGCATCATAAGGTCTTGTGATATTTTTATGTCTGTAGTATTGGGCCTAGGCTATGACTGAATCTGCTTTTTTCTGGTTTGTGAAACACACTGAAAGGAAATCACAAATATGCACTTGACTCATACGAATTAAATCAGCTTTGTGAGACAAATAAAAAGTTCACGGCACTGGTTCAGACGACTATTAATTAACGTCTGATTCAGCACTAGGAAAGAGCATTGTTGATACGGTATTACCTGTACAAAAGGGCGAGATGACAATAATTAAAATAATTAAAATCGAAAGTAGATATATTTCTGATGATCATGCAAAATCTATTGTTTCATTTTGAATCCAGTTTCAGAATCGATCACCAAAAAGAGTAAATGGTTTATTTATTTATTGGACTGCTTTTAATACAATATTCATTTTTTTATTTCATTTTACTGAAAGGGAAATCAGAGCTACAGGATGTAATTATCAGACAAAAAACACGCAGAAGCAGACTTTTTGGCTCTCTCATGGATGCGTCTTATAAAAAAATCCTGTTATTATAGATTTCTTTTTTTTTCAGTTTTCTCTAGGAATCGCATGATTGTCTTCACTATTACAAAGAGATTTTCTCTTTTTAACTGAGCTATTGTTGACAAAGGTCTTAAAAGCTAAAAAAACAACAACAATATTGCACAACATTTGAAAATATCTAAATATTAAATTCCACATTTTCAGGTACAAACACTGACACAAATCTCTGCAAAGCAGAGAGCCGACTCTGTTCCAAAGCTCCTTTTGTCACAACTGAACAAATTAAAATATACACACACGCACACACATTTGTGAGACTCGCCAACAATAAAAATAATAATATATTTTGTTTGCTCCTTTGCAACACAATTGAGAGACCCTGTATTGTAGGAATGTATAATAATAATAATAATAATAATAATAATAATAATAATACAGCCTTAAACAATTGTCCTTGAATCTACAAAATATACAATTTTTTATTTTGGTTTCGAATTGATTTCATTAAAAACATCTGTACATTCTGACACCATCGTTGTTAAACTGGCCTCAGCAGGGGGGCTGAATGGGAATAGTACATGTGGTGGGGGAAAGCCAGGAGCGACTGGCTGCTCGGTGAGTTTGTACCGGGGCCACCGCTCGTTTCCGAGGCGCCGCTCTCATGGTAAAGTATCGGAACACGCACAATCCTCTGCGCCGCCGCATGGCTCATGTTGGCCGCCTCCAGCTCTGCGGCCAACTGTCTTTTCCACTTATTCCTCCGGTTCTGGAACCAGATCTTCACCTGCGTCTCGGTCAGGTGCAGCGACGCGGCCAGGCCAGCCCTCTCCGAGCTGCTCAGGTAGCGCTTGATGTCAAAAGTGGACTCCAGCTGGAAGACCTGGCTCCTGGAAAACACCGTGCGCGTCTTCTTCTTCCGGCACGACTTTTTCTCAGGGTCTAGGTCGTCAGATTTTCTCCTCCAGTCCTCATCCTGGTCCGTTTCTTTCTTTGACTCCTCCGCGTCACTTTCATCCAGGGCGATGTCGTCGTCGGCGCTTTCATCTTTGGCATCTTGGTCACTTTTTGGAAGATCCGGGGAGCGTCTGTCGGGTGCCGGCGACTCTTCTCTTGGATTGATCTTCTCACACACTGCAGAAAAAAATATAACTTAGGAACAAGCATCCATTTTCAATATTGAGTTAAGTTTTCATTTGTAAAAAAACATTGCGTTTTATGGTTATAATTTCCTAAACCTTTCCTCATGAAAATTAAATACATATTTTTTTATAAATATATAAAAGTGTGTATAACGAAATACACTGACAAAGAATGTATTAATCTTGTAATGACACACCTCCAGTCCTAAAATGCGTCCCCAGCGCGTATGGGTACCACCAGGCAGACGCTCTCTCCAAATACTGCGCTGACAGTCCGATCCTCTGAGTTGGCAGCTCGAATCGAGGAAGAGACAAGTCACTGAGCCGAGAAAAGAAACTGCCTTCAAACACTCCTTTGGATGAACCAAGTGTGATTTTTGGCTTTGATGGTTTGTCTTCAATGTTGAGCAGGTTCTTGATGGAGAAGGGTGAGTCTTTAGCGGGTTGGCGAGTGTCTTGCGCATCAGAATCTGCCATCACCGTTTACTGTCCGAAATAAAATACCATAAAATATTGAGATAAATGTTTAACTCAACAAGCATCAGCAAGTTTCTTGGTTTTTGAATAAGAATATAAGTCAAGGACGCAAGAGACAGAAAGCCGTCCCCTGATCAGCGCGCAGAGATCACTGCGTCAAACCTGCGCTGGATTGTAATGATGGAACAGAAATGCCATCCGAGTTAAAACGCGCTCGGTCTCTGCGATTGGGCAGGTATAATAGCAAATGGGATTTGAGAGGAAACTGTGACGAGATCGGACTCCAGAGAAGAAGGCCGCGCAAGCGTTTTGGCTCCGGGCTCCGCAGAACGCACCCACTTATCATCCAATTAGATTAAAGAGAAAAGTGTCCCGGGGGGGTTGAAGGGTGTGGGAGAGCACGAGCCACAATCACCTGTCAGGAAATTGAATAAACGGTCCAAAGATTATCACGTAAACCTGGATCTGAGTTTAATTATGCAAATCATCCGCACATTTACGCACAGACACCGCTTTGGACACACAGGGAAAATACCGAATATCTTCTGTTATTTCTAAAGCTCAAATAGAAGTTATTAAATTGATCCAGAAATGGGATGTGTCCGAATGCGGCTCTAAAGCTCAAATAGAAGTTATTAAATTGATCCAGAAATGGGATGTGTCCGAATGCGGCCCGTAATCATTCATTGTGCGTTTTACCTGGACCGGAACCTTCTGACTTCATTGTGATTTTATTAGTCAGGAAGTGCTTCGGGCAAGTTACAAATTGAATGCTTCCCATCATGTTACAGCCTTTTAAAATCAACTTTGTAGAAAAAAAACCCTTCAGGACCAACAGGTGATCTAATGGGGATGGAATCAGTCTAGTTCCTGCAATTAGACGAGGCTTGGGCCTACTTGGATGTGTAATGAGACATCAAGTGTAATTAGATGAGCTCATGAATCCCACATGAGGAATAAAAATAGAAGTTTTATCACAGAAACTCAATTTGGATCAAACAACGTTTATATTTTGTGACGTCACTGAACTAAATCCACCTTTTCTTTCTGACAGAAACTTGCTGATGCTTGTCAGAAAATGAAAAGCTGAAATGAATCAAAACATGCAATATCCACTTTACACTCTTATCTGTTAAACCAAACCCGAAGCTGATGCAGAAAACTAATCAAACAAATTGAATTTGCTCAACCTGCAAGCACACAGCCTGTCCTTTCAGCTCGTTGAGCGCTCTCCAGAGCTAAAGGACAACACTGC
Source organism: Nothobranchius furzeri (assembly GCF_043380555.1). NCBI lineage: Eukaryota > Metazoa > Chordata > Actinopteri > Cyprinodontiformes > Nothobranchiidae > Nothobranchius > Nothobranchius furzeri. The sequence goes on along the minus strand of NC_091756.1, from coordinate 41,967,687 downwards.
GTTTTGTGAAAGGCTACTTGAATCCTTGCATAATTAGAGGTCTCATAGCTGCGTTAAAGATGGGGGCGGAGGGAGAGGTTAGCTGAGCTGCATTTGGAAAAGTGAAAAGCAGCTGTGTTTTCTGATGATTATGTTAATTAAACAGATAGGAAGATGCAGGCGCAGAGCTGCGGTCCTTTATCGGTTTGCTTGAGTGATTTTGGAAACAACCTGACAGCTGATGACTGCACTTGTCAGATTTCCTTTTATAACTATTCTTTTTTGCAGCTGCTGATTTGGAAGTGCATGCTCAAACACTGCAAAGCTCCTGTTTCACACGGTATCTTATTCATTTTCTTATCAGAAATTATGCTATAGTTATCTAATTTGGCTTTTGCAGACCCCCCCCCCCCCCCCCCCCCCGCCCCCAATAGTTTATGTGGTTCTGCACAGCAATGTCTTTTCATCGGAAGCACCAGTATAATTAAATTAATGTCAAATATCATTCAAGGTGACACATGGCAATTCAATGCTATTCACCTGAGGAAGTGCCTCTACCAAAGTGATGCAGTCACTCAAGGAGGTGCTGCCATCTAGTGGGGAAAGATGGCATCACCACCCAAAACATCAGCAGAGAATTATTAGTGTGTGTCACATTTATTGTGTTGAAACATCCATTTCATTTTTTTTACAGAGAAACATTTGTTGAAATGGAGAAAGTCACAAATGAGTGAACTTTTATAATATAAGATAAAACACTCTCCCCAATAACAAACATTTCAAAGGCACTGAATTCTACAGATCTTTTTTTTACCACAATTTCTAAAAGTACACATTAAATATGGGAGACATGATGCAGAAAAGATCTAAAAGTGCAAAACTTATCTTTATATACTTACATTTCCACAGACTTTTTTATGACTAATGTGAAAATGAACAACATAAAAATAACATCAACTTAAACCTAAGAAATTGACCTCCGAAATGGGGAAAAGTGACCCTTTCGGTAACATCTGCGGTGAGAACTACTTTACAAGAGTTTAATAGACACCAATAAGTCCAGCTGATCCAACTGAAGAGATGACAAAAGCAAAACTGGAGAATAACAACAAAATGGGACCCATTGGACAGTTTCAGTGGTCAAACTCCTTATCGATGAACTTAGCCATGGTGGACAGCTGTATATTTGTTGTGCCTTCGTAAATAGTTCCTGCACAAGGAGACACAATAAAAACGTTAGATTGCATTTCAATAAGGTCCATTCTGTCGATTTGAGTCTAACGTTTCCTCTTCCTGGAGACAACGGGGTCAGCCTTCCTTTGAACTCACATTGAAGGACAAGAGAGCCAAAATGAGGTCGATGAAAGCAAAAGCGATGTTTAACAGCAGCAGCTACCATAGCTTTATGTCGGTGTAACGGTAATCTGAGGGACCACTGAGGGAAATTCCTACAGAGTCCAGTTACAGCCACTAATCCCACCCCATTCTGGTCCAATCACAGCTACACCTGAACTTCCTGCAACAGCTGCGCTCTTCACAAGGTGAAGCTCCTACCACAGCTAAACAAACGGAGCCTTGTCTCATCATGAATAAACATGAAAACATCAAAAGGCTTACCAATTTTACAGTCTCTATAGTATTTCTCTATGGGGTAGTCTTTGGTGAAGCCCACTCCTCCCATCCATTCAATGCATTTTGATGTAGTTAGGGTTGCAACCTCATTGAGATAAAAAAAAAGCTGTTAAAATACAATTTCATAATTCTTGTGTTTTGGTTTTTCACAAGATGCTGGAATACAGACCAAGAGCTTTAACGGGTTGTGAAAAGGGGGATAAAATTGATAATGATAGGATGTAAATAAATAATCATAAAACCTCTATTATAAACCGGAGAATGACATTTCCTTGTGAATGAGTCAAAAAGCACACCTCAGCTGAGAAGTACTTAGCCATGCAGGCCTCCTTAATGAAAGGTCTGCCAGCTTCCCTCAGACGAGCTGCGTTGTACGTCAGCAGGCGAGCTGCTTCAATCTGTGTTGCTACGTGAGCAATCTGATGCTGCATGCCCTGGATTATAAAGAACAGCATAAAGGTCACATGATGCATGAGTACCAAAATAATAAGCAGAAGTTCTTGGGAGGATTGGTACCTGAAAGTCAAAGATACGCTTCCCAAACTGCACCCTCTGTCTGGTGTAAGGAATTGTGTGGTCAAAGCAGCCCTGAGCCAGTCCAAGCATCTGGAACACAGTCAGATCTATGGCGTCAGATCACTTTTTTTTTAATGAGACGGCGCAATTCATAACAAAACAAGCATAAAAACGGGTTGGGGAGAGAGTAAAATGATATTGTGGAGAGTAAAACTGTTATCATGGATGACATGTTTTAGTAACAGGACACATAAAGTCACACTTTTGTAGCCTGGCCTGTTTAATTCTGCACAGAGAATGAGTCTGGTAACTCACAGGCAGAGAGGCACTTGAGGGGCGGGACTAAGAAGCTCAAAAATAACCAATCAGAAAAAAAAAGGAAATCCCGACTGTACTGCACGATGCGGTAGATTTCTAGTTGTAGTAAAAAAAATAGCATCTGGCAACGGTGCAAACATATATATATATACATTTTTTTAGAAGAAATGCTTTTAGCGCTTCTCTACTTGTGGTTTTAAAGATATCTGAGTCATTTAGAACAGAGGAAAGAGCCGCAGCGAACTCCACCGCTGTCTTCGTTGTTTATGAAGAAACTGAGCATCTGTGTGTGACGTCTGCGACGCTGTAATTTTTCTAGCTGTAGTAAAAATGGAGTCTGGCGACAGCGCAAACATATTTGTTTAGAAAAAAGGCTTTTAGCGCTTCTACTTGTTGTGGTTTTAAAGACATGTTCAAATCAATTAGAACAAAGGAAAGAGCCGCAGCGAACTCCACTTCAGATGCACTGAGTGAGAGGTGGATCAATGGTCAGGGTGGAGTTTAGTGTGCCAGTAGCGCATATGGAGACTAGCGGTTTGCTTTTTTGGTTCGCCAACTGCCAATAGGAAAGTGAAGACAAAGATGTAGAAGTATAAGAAGTTGTCTTTTGTTTGGAATCATGGTAGAGCCTGGAAGTAAAGAGGGTGATGTCTTTGAAGGCAAAGCTAAAGCCAGAGTTAACATTAGTGTGACCTGCACTCTGAGGCTGCAGCAGGGTTGGGAAGTATATCAAGTGTTACTTTGGTGCATTTTAACAAGAATAATGAAACAAAACAGATCTAATACCTGTGCTCCAATTCCAATCCGGCCCTCATTTAACATCCCAATGGCGTATTTGTATCCATGTCCAACTTCTCCTAAAATATTCTTCTCTGGTACCTGTGTTGAAGAGCGGAAAGGCAGTGAGACTCACAATAAGCTGGTTCACATGAGCCCAGAGCAGATCAGGTGTTTGGTTTCACCTTGACATTATCAAAGTTGAGTGGACAGGTGGAGGATGCACGAAGGCCAAGCTTGTTCTCTTTTTTACAGATCTCCAGTCCCTCAGCGTCTCGGTCCACAATGAAGCAGGTTATGCCTCTGTACCCCTATATCAATACAAAACAAGTCCATCTTTATTATAGCAAAAATAAAAATAAAATTTAAACCTGAAAAGGGAAACCAGAAATAAATACTATTTAGAATCCAGAATAGTTAAGCTATAAAACAGATGTTGAGTGTTGCTCACAGCAGAAGAATCCACATTGGCCATCACCAGGAAAACACCTGCATGCTCTGCATTACTGATCCACATCTTGGATCCATTGATGATGTAATAGTCCTTGTGCTTGTCAGCGCGTGTCTTCAGAGAAAAAGCGTCACTCCCTGACTCTGCTTCTGAGAGGCAGAAGCTTCCGATCTGTCACAACGAACCACGATGGGAAACAGAACAGTAAATGTAATGCATGTAAAAAATCTAACAGCACTTTAAACACAATGGGGTGCAGACTTCTTTTTCAAAAACAATAAGAAACATCCAGAAAATGTATTTGTTGTGAAAAATGTAAATAAAACACAACTATTTCAACTTTATAAATAGCTAAAATGAAGTAAACATCTGTTGTAAAATTTAGCTTTAGTGCAGGGTTCAGATTATTTTAATATAATAAAAATTTGAACCCTCTGAAAACCAAAAGCCTCACCATGTCCGTGGAGAGTCGGGTCAGGTACTTCTCTTTCTGGGCTGGGGTTCCTAGTTTGACAAACAGTGTGTTGATGAGTGTGTTCTGGATGTCACAGAGCACAGCCACAGAGGGATCCACCTTCGCCAGCTCTTCAATAACCAGGATGGAGGAGAAAAACGAGGAGCCGGTCCCGCCGTATTCTGGGTCAATCTCAATCCCCATGAGCTTAGGAACAGAACGTAAAAAGTTACTGCAAATTACACTGGTTCCATTTTAATACATTACATTTCCCATTAAGTTTATATAAATGACATACGCCCTGCTCAAAAAGGGATTTGATCACTTCTTCATCCATGGCAGAATTCTCGTCCATCTTTGACACTAGGGGGGCGATGCGCTCCTGTGCATATTTTCTGACTGTAAACAAAAACAGAACCTGACAGAGATTCGTGCCTCCAGCTGTCTGCGTCATGATAAAATCGTTTTTTTCTACTCACCTGCTTCCTTCGTCATGCTTTCCTCCTCTGAATATGTTTGCAGAGGAGGGAAGGAGGTCAGTCCACCTGTCTGGTTTGATGCAGCAGCAGGTGGGGCATAACTAGTCCTCCTTAACCAAGACTGGTATAACCCCCATGGTGTCCTAGGGAACTGTCTAAGGGTCTGGAAACCAACAAGAGAGGACATTTAATTGAAAACTGGCTTAAAGCACTCAAAATTACTAAGGTGAAGACAGTCATGTCACCTATTAAAGCTGAGTTTTAATGATGAAACATGATTAGTTCGTGCTTTAGCAAACATTAGCCTAGCAATAGCGAGAAGTTGGGTACAGCCAGTAACGTAACATACATAAGAGGCACGTTATGAGAAACACATTTTGATTTTTCTCAGATAAACTCATTACATTCCAGGAATCAAAGCCTGTAACGTCCAGTCTCACCTTTGAAAGAGTCTTGACCAAAGGCGCAGCCATGCTTGATGAAATGTTTATACAATTGCACCGTCAGAGCTGTGCCACATTCATGTGTAATCTGAAAACGTAACACTTTTAAATAAATATCTGCCTCTTGTCACATTTTACACTTTTAGAAAACACAAAACATGCTTATGAAATAAAATAAACGAATTGTCTTACATTAAACATTTAGAAACTTTACTAAATAGCCTTTGAATTGTATTTTTAGAGTACATTTCCGATGGTCGTGAAGGCAACTGTTGCATTTGCGTGAATAACGTATCAGGAGAAACCAAACACGGAAGCTAAACAGACATTCAGGAGAAACCATCGACACGTTTCTGTCAGTATCAGCGGTGGTTGGTATGTGAAAGGTAAATAAGCGAATCAATTGAAGGTAGGGTAGAACATGGGTTTAAAAAAATCATCAGAAGAAGCGACAAAGCTAGTTAGCTTTTTTTGCTAATAGCGGTTAATGAAGCTTTTAAATCAGCTAGCTAGAACAGGTTACCTATCGTGACACTGCTCTTCGTGATATTTGGTCGTTTAAATGTTCGTTAGAGAACAGATATAATGGAAGAGATCAAGAGCGAACCTGTGGATTTCGTGAAGGAATTTCAAGAATACCTGACCCAGCAAACCCAGCACGTCAACATGATCTCGGGTTCTGTTTGTGGAGAAAAGGAGACATCAGAGCATTTCCACGCTGGTGAGAAACAGGGCTTTAGCACAAAAAAAACCATGTCTCATGTAAATATATATTCAGATAACGAGGCTAGTGTTTGTGTACTTCTAGTTGCACCAAGATGTGAGCAGAATGGTCTGGGCCCTCCGTCCGTGGAGGTGAGCCTGGAGGATGTGTCAGATGTTCAGATGGACGGCTTGGAGAGGACCTGCGATGGAAAATACAAGTGTAGCTATTGTAGCTATGCCAACAAGGGCATGGCTCGTTTAATAGAGCACATCCGCATCCACACAGGTCAGTGTATGCAGTATTCTAATATCATGAAATTGCTTTTTATATCTGTCACTTCTGAAATAAAGCTGCTCCCAACATTCAAACAATGTGTTTCTCAGTTATGAAATTCATCATTTCACTGCAGTATGTTTGATTATATCAGGATTATAACTGAAAACATGTCGTCATCTAGGTGAGAAGCCTCACCGCTGCCAGCTGTGTCCGTTTGCCTCCGCGTATGAGCGCCATTTGGAAGCCCACATGCGCTCACACACAGGAGAGAAGCCGTATAAGTGTGACCTCTGCACCTTTCGATGTAGTGACCGCAGTAACCTGTCCCACCACCGCCGGCGGCGGCACAAACTCCTGCCCACGAGGGCGACCCGCTCTCCTTTCTCTAACAAGAGGATGCTGAGCTCTCTGCAGAAGAGGACTGGGTCGTTGGGCTTCAGTCGGCGACTCCTGATCAACTTGAACCCTCCCTCCATGGTGATGCCACGGTCTGATTATTTAAATGATTTACCTCACAAGATCCACCACTTGAATAACAGTGAGTACAAAACTCCTCCCAAGGTGGATGAAAATGAGAGCCACAGCCAGAGTGCCAATGGTTTTAGAAATTCACTGGACCAGCTGTCTGCTCTTGCTGGCCAGTTGACCAGTCTTCATCCTGAACCTCAAACTACTGCAACCCCTGACCGGGAGTACCTAAAAGATGAGAAACCAATCCTGATACAACACATCTCCAGTGAACAGGTTGCAGTGTGTTCCAACAGAGTTCAGACATCTCCACCTAAAGATGAATCTCCAACCTCAGGACATGAAAGCTGCAGTCCGGTTCCTGGCTTCGGCACGGAGAACAACACAAACACTCTTACTGGAAGCATTAGCAACAGCCAGGCGAGCACACCCACACCTGCCCTGACGACAGACCAACAGCTCTTACAGAAGTGCCAGCATTGTGACATCCACTTTTCTGATAATATCCTCTATACCATTCACATGGGCTGCCATGGTTATGAACATCCATTCCAGTGCAACATCTGTGGTCACATGTGCATAGACAAATATAATTTTGCGTGTCATTTTGCTCGTGGACAACACAAGAAGTGACAATGTGTGTTTTTAGTCCCCGGCTCTGGTTTAGAACTAAAGAAGAGACAGAACAGGCTTCACAGAGCAAAATCAGTTTTTAAAGGTGTGGATCTCCGAATTTTTTTTTAAATTATTATTTCTGATTATAATGGATCACTCTCAGTTTATCATGCAGGCTGAACATGAAAATATCTCCTACATCTATCTCCTGCATTAGCTTCTCATAAAAAATAGACGGTGAAACTCTAGGATTAGAAAAGCCGGACAGATCTACGTCACACTGTCACTTAATATTCATGGACTCACCCACCTTGGCTCACGACGGGAAGGATGTTGTTGTTTTTAACGTCCAGGAAACAGAACGTTCTGACTAGTGGAAGCTAACCATTAGCATTAGCAACACCACCACACAGAAAATCTCCTCCAGACTTGTGTTATTTGTGGAGATAAAACATCAACGTTGCAAGTCAGTGGTAGACTCGTGTTAACGTTTTCCAATCCGAGATGCCCAAATATCAGGAAATAAGATTCTAAAACGTGTTGTATGATGCTACGTTCTCCTCCAGCTGACTTCATTCAACAGGTGCACCAAACTTGTCGTGCTGGTCCAAGCAATTCTGGGCTTTTTTTGCCCCGGGTACGGCTTGCAAGGCACCCGTTCCTACTAGAGACCTCTGCAACATGAGTTTCCCACACCTTTAAAAGACTAGATTTGATCAGTGAATCCTGAGAATACCTAGGTGGCTGGATGTTACATTAGCAATACTTACTTACTGTAGAATTGACTAGAATCATTTATAAACTTGGTTTAGAGACACACAATCTGTATTTTCATTTAAAAGAGGCTACAGAAAACTTCAGAAAGATTCATAAATGTGAAGAGAACTAAGAAGGACCTGCTTTAACTAATAATTTACCTAATTTAGCATCTTTAAAAGCGGAGCAGTTTCCTAAAACCTTGTGAACTAATTTAATAAAGCACCACCTGCGCTGTACTGAGACCTTACTACTAAAATATTTATACAGTTTTCCTGTTTTTGCATGGATCCACATTTATCAACATTATATATATATATATGTTCCTTTCCACACTTTTGTGTACAAAATAACTTGATTTGTAAAGTTTGAGAATTGTAATCACGTTTTTACAGACAGCTAATTGAGCATCCTTTTATTTTTGACTAAATCAGTATTTTAATATCTAACTACTTACATGATATTGTAGGTAAGTGCTCTAATAACACACCAAAGTTTGGTTTTTAGGTGGACACGTCAGTGGTACATCTCTGGAAGTCTGGAAAGACTACTCACGGTTCTGATTATTATCTATACCTCACGACCATTTCCCCTGTCTGTGTAAGGAACTTTTGTATTTTTTTACGATACTGATGTAGTTTTGTGGTATTATAGCCATTTGTGGTACAACATTAAAATGACTGTTTAGTAGCGAAGCTGAGACACTTTAAATCTCTGTAACTCACATTATTACATGTAATCACCGGGTGAAGTGGTGAACTTGTTTGTACTTGATGACTTAATTGCTTGAAAAGGAAACATTTAGAAAACTATTCCTTATAGTTTGTCTCGTTTGTGGACACTGTAGATGCTTGACATACATTTTGAAAAGAATGTGCTCTTTTTTTCTAACAAAGCTTTTATTAATAAATTAATTAAATTTGCTTACTGACGGAACATACATGGAAAAACATTTTATTTACATGGCATTACATAAACGGCATCATATCCTATCTTGGATGTAATATTTGAAATGTTTTAGAAAATTTTAATTATTTAAAAACGTTGCCAGGATTTTTATTTTGTTCTGGTCAAAAACGCTTTCTACTGCCCTTTTCACCACGCGGTCCACGTCGATGTCCTCATTTTGAATGAACAGAACTTCTTGAAGAACATTTTTCCGCAGATCGTGAAGAAATGTAGTTTTAGCTTCATTCAGCTGGGCCGCCAACGATCGCAAGAGTTCAGAAGGGACGTGATCATCTAGAATGAGAACAGCAAAATCAGTGCACTGAAAGGTGACAAACGATTAAACAACTGGCGTTTGTGTAACTGACCTCTGGCTGTCATCATGGCTTCAGATATGAGGCGTCGACAGGCCTGGTCCGCCTGATGGACCACACTAGTGGCACATTTTAGACGATCCACTTCCTGACACGTATAAGACAAAACAGCAATGAGCGATCCACTTTTACAGCTTCAAATCACGTTTTCACCATCATTTGTCTGATGTGAGCTACCTTTTGTTCAGCGTTGTCCTCAATTGGACTCAGAGGATTATTTATGGCAGAAGAGATCAGCTCAATCACTTTCTGGCTGATGATGTTACACAGAAATAGAAACTTTAAAAAATCCCTGATTTACACACTAGAATTCTAATAAGTGCAACAAATGTTTGTTCTGCAGTCTTACACGTCACTTTGGGAGACATCGCCAGCTGTGTTGAGTGTGAGGGTTTGTGTTTCCCACAAGTTCTTATGAGGATCTGGAGGCTGCAAACGCTTGTCCATCTCAAGCAGTACGCTAGTGGGAACGGGTCGAGACCTGCCTTGGTTTCTACTGATGCAGGACTCCAGGTCACACTGTAGATACACCTGGCAGAACCCCAGTGATCCTGTAACAACAGCCAACACCTTTAAATGTTTGTTTAAACTACATAATGAGGATCAGTGGGAACGCACTGTGGTTAAAAAGGCCTTACGTTTTCTTGCTAATTGGTAGACTTCATATCTCATACTTGGATAGTAGAAGTTGTCATCTAGTAGAAAGAGAAGAGGCCTATTATCAGATTTCAAGCCTTCAGGCTGCAGGAGGGCTTGCGTAGACTGATCCCATGGAGCAACGTTGATCAGAGAGCAACTTGGGAGATCCAACATTTCACGCTTCTCCACAAGCCCATCAATGCACTGCAACACTGCTTGTCTGTGGAACTTCCAGTTAGTGTGCTAGAAGGGAAAATCAGTTTGTCACAGTGCTATAGTGATTACAGGAGAGCTTAATCTAAGTGCAATGCACGCACGTTTTAAACAAATTTAGTTCTAAAGGATTGTACATATTTCAAAGTAAAACAGTATATATAAATGATGCCATTTGTGTGTGTTTTGCCAATCATAAAAATGAAAACGACGTACAAACATCTTAAAACAGATCAAGCTTAGATTTTTGCCAGTCTTACTGTTTGCCAATTTTAATTCTGAAGAGCTGGTTTCATCTTAAAAGGAAGTCATTAATATTCCACAACAAAGAAAAATGGACATGTTCAAATATGTATTTCGTTTTTATAGATTTGTTATATTACATTAGACCATTTTAAATTCCAAACCTTCAAAGACGGATTTCCTACCATATCTTCCAGTTCAGCCTTGGTATGAAAAGCCTGATCGGGGATCAGCTCATCATACTGAACCACAGCGGCTCTCCATCCGAGCTCCGTAGCGGTGCTAGTGATTCTGCAGGCCAGTGTGGACTTCCCAGCTGCTGGCAGCCCACAGAGGACGCACAGACATGCTGAAGCTCCGACGACCTTCCGGAGCTCCGCTGCAGCCATGAGAACAGCTCAACTACGTGCTGTTAACTCCCGCCTTGTCCAGATAGTTCTGCTGCTCAGCTGTTCGGAGAAGGCAGCGGGTGTGTCCGAATTCACAGGAAGGATGCTTATGAGTACGGGTCCTCGCCGGTGTAGCAAGACCGGGTCCTTGAAGACCGCTAAAACCGGAAGTCAGCGGCTCTGCTTTTGTGCATGGCGCAGGAATATGGCGCTGATGTTTTGGGTGGTGATGCCATGTTTCCCCACTAGATGGCAGCACCTCCTTGAGTGACTGCATCACTCTGGTAGAGGCACTTCCTCAGGTGAATAGCATTGAATTGCCGTGTGTCACCTTCAGGGGCGTAGCACCAAATTCTGGGCCCTAGGTACAAGTCTTCTAGGTGGGCCCCTATGCTCAATTACTTAATATCTCTCTTACACATTTTTTGTCATGCTATAAGACAAGATAATAAATATGATCTTAGTTTAACCTCTATATTGAGCAAATACAAATGCCAGCATAATAAAAGTGAAATGCCCAGACTTCACACATAATTATTTTTATTTGCCAACAATGTTCAAACAAAAATCCTGGAATTTATTTTCCAGTAAATGCCCACTGACGGGTCTTCATGTTAGCAAAATCACTTATGAGATCTTTAAAGTCCAATCCTTTGGCTAATTGGCTTTCAATAGAAAGAAGAGCTAGGCTGTTCAGTCTATCCTGGGACATTGTTGATCTCAAATAATTTTTCACCAGTTTCAGTTTGCTAAAAGCCCGTTCACCCCCAGCAACAGTCACAGGTAGTGTGCAAAATATCCTCAGTCCAATACAAACTTCTCCAGAAATGCTCTGTAATTGCATCCTGCAGATGGCATTAAGCAGCTCAAGAGGAGACCGAATGTGTGGAAATGTGGCACCATATATTGTTCTCAGGTGTAGCATCTCATTCTCAAATTCAGCTGTGAGATCCTTGTAATATTTTCTCATCAGTGCCTGGCATGATTTCTTCATCTGCTCTTCAGTCATGTCTGTCATGGTTCATGATGTTAAGCTTTGCTGATATGTATTGACATATTAAATACATATGACATGAAATAAACCAGGTTCTCTCTGTGAATGTAATGTACTCTAAATTTTATAATCCCTGCATTATCAACCAAGTTATAAGATTGTCCGTTTTCAAGATCAAATATAAAGAAATTAAAAATAGGCTTAAAATATCTAACCAAGTCAATAACAATCCTCTAACACCAGTGTCATCATGCTATATGAAAAACAGTGGCAGCTTCACATTCCTGAGATTACCACAAATCCATCAATACCAAGTTTGTCCTGGTCCATGACCGGGAAGGAGCTGAAATATCCACACAGAGTGAACCTGTTTTTACTCCGAGGTCCGCGAATTAATTGGCGGCGGCTGCCCGCGATAATAATTCTGATTAATATATATATATATATTAATTAGTGTTATCACTGATAACACTAATTAATTTATATTTGATCTTGATGGTGAACTAAAGGCGTTTAACACTGAACACCTAACATGAATGCAGCTTCTGAGAGCTAGCTAATATCAGCTAAAACTGTGTTCTGCTGCTGCTCACTGTCCTTCTACTTGCTTCTGTTCAATGAACTTTTCCTCCTTCTCCTTCTTTTCTTTTCTGGAAGCCAGATTTCCCTTTCTTGGGAAAAGACATGACTGACTCTCCTGCCTCCAGCTCTGGCTGTCGGCATCTGCGATGTCTCATAGCTGTACATGCGGCCGTGCAGCCCCTGGCCGCTGGTGTGGACTAAACCACTTTGCACATTTTTAATGGGTGATAGATGCCTCAGAGATTATTCAGTTATTATTTTTAAGGTGAAATTCTCTTTCTTAACCTCTTTATCCAGGTAAAGGGAAGTTTATTAAGACATTAAGTAAGTTGGGGGGAAAAAACAACAACAATAAAACATTTTTATTCAAAGCTGTCTCAGGGCCCCTCCCTGCAGTGGGCCCTGGGTAAACGGTACCCTTTCCTCCCCAGTCCGACGCCCCTGGTCACCTTTAATGATATTTGGTATTAATTTAATTATACTGGTGCTTCTGATGAAAAGACATTGCTGTGCAGAACCACATGAACTATTTGTGTGTGTGTGTGTGTGTGTGTGTGTGTGTGTGGGGGGGGGGGGGGGGGGGGTGTCTGCAAAAGCCAAATTAGATAACGATGGCATATTTTCTGATAAGAAAATGAATAAGATAACGTGCGAAACAGGACCAACAGGTAAAGCCTCTCCTGACCCTGGACACCTGCAGTCCTACAGAGAAAACCAGAGACCACAGGTGACAAAAAAGCAACAAACACATTTTTACATTTATCCACATGATAAGATAAGAATTATATTCTTCACACAAACTTTTTACTTCATTAAAACGTGTCAGCTGTGTAAATCCCTGAATGTAAAACTACTTTTCACAGAAGAACTTCTGTGGTTGTGTGTGTAAACAGCTTCACTCTTCACCTCTAAGCTTAATAAAAACGCTTCTTTGCTCCGTTGTCCTTAAAACAAATGACAAGTTTAATTAGACACACACACACACACACACACACACACACACACACACACACACACACACACACACACACACACACACACACACACACACACACACACACACACACACACACACACACACACACACACACACACACACACACAGGAATAACTGGGACCCTGGGACAAACTCGTTCTAGGTGATTTCTGCCTAAAATGTAATTTAAAAAAACAAATATACAAACAAAACATGTCTATAAACTGAACCGCTTTAAGCTTTTTAGATTTCTATGGCTAGTTTTTAACAAACACGTTTAAAACTGCGTAGCTCTCCCCATTTTCTCTTCCTGTCGAAAATCCACAGCCAGCGCACAAAGCATGCTGGGATAGCCTTGTTCTGTGAGGATACAACAGACCCGTCCTCGAAATGTGGGCAGAGCGAGGACGCATTTGAGGACGCGAGAATGAGTATTCTTGGAATTCGGACAGTACTCGTCGTGTCCATAATGAACGGGCAATTAGTAAATATAAAAATGTTTTAAACAAAGGCAAAAAAGAGAGCTTGGTAAAATGTCTACTGAAATGGCGATATGATTTGTCTTAAAGTAGGCTACACCTCCGATTATTCACATATTTTATAGGTTGAGAGACTAGATTAAAATTTCATTTTACTGTAGTACAAAATAAAGGGTTAAGTACGGTAATGACAAAAAAAAGAAAAAAAAATGCTTAAGCCCCTGTAGACAACCTGCTGTTTAGTATTTTGTCCTAATCTGCTTGCCGTACCTCGGGGTAGGTCTGTGTATGTGTTGAGTGGTACAGTTGGCATTCGGTTAGTGAGTCCATGCATGTAAGTTGTCTGCTGTTCTGCTGGTTAATAAAACCACGTTAACTGAATATACCGCTTCATCATTATCATACTGGTGAACAAACATGGCGGAAGGATTCAGGAGGCCTGACCCGCTTGTTTTTGATGGTATTGTTGCTGAAAACTGGCGCATTTTTGAGCAGGAGTATGACATTTTTATAGTGGTGGCACACTCGGACAAGCCAGTGCGCACGCAAGCCTACATATTGCTCAACTTAGCAGGTCCCGAAGCTATAGAACGGGAGCGGTCTTTTGTTTATGCGCCAGAAGTGAGAGAGCCCGGCGATGGAGGACGAGTTCTCATTCCTGCAGAATCGAAGGAGGATCCTGAGTGCCTCAAAAGAAAATTCAGAGAACTGTGCAGTCCACAAACCAACGTCACGATGGAAAGACACAAGTTCAATATGCGGAATCAGAGGACTGGGGAGACTGTTGAATCATATGTGAGTGATTTACGGATTAAAGCAAAAAGCTGCAGATTTGGTGATCTGAGTGATGAACTAATAAGAGACAGACTAGTTTGTGGCATCAACAATGACAATTTAAGGAAAGTGCTACTGCGTGACAGTGATTTAACACTTGCAAAAGCCATTTAAGTCTGCCAGATTCATGAAATGACTGAAGAGCATAATAAAACACTTGCATTTCGTCAACAATCTGCAACAAATGTTGTCGTTTTCCAGCCCAAATTTACAAGACAGCACAGAGGAGATAAAATGAAAAATCAAGGAGACAGGTCTGAAACACAGCATATCACTAACTGTACTAACTGTGGGGGTGTTCATGCTGCAAAAAAGAGTAAATGTCCGGCTTTTGGGCAGCAGTGTCATGCATGCAAAAAGTGGAATCATTTTAAGAAACGGTGCAGAGCCATTCAACCTACCCAAAATGTAACAGGACACAGAAAGTCAGTCCATCATGTGGAACCTGACCAAGCTGACGACAGCGGAGATGACACATTCTACGTTGATGGAATAAACCTGCAATATGCAATCCATGCGACTGCTGTGCATGTGGAACACAAAGAGGAAGTTGTTAGTTAATTAAATGTGGGGTAATATTTAATCTCCATAACCCTGAAACCTACAATCAACACACATGACAACAAGGAAGACATTTTACCCTGAGTCCCCAAAATAATGGAGAGTTAACGCAGGGAAAAACCTCCTCCGAGGCTTTTCCCACGTCACTCCCAAATATTCTCAGTTAGCCAGGGGTTTTATTTAGCAAAGGATGGAGAAGGCGGGGCCTTCTCAGGTTACAGAGGTACAGAGGTTTGGTTGGAATCAACATCCTTACAGAGGTTTGGTTGGAATCAACATCCTTGACTGCAAACGAGCTTCTCTGCTCAACCTTTCATGAACAGCCACAGTTGGCAAACACAGAGATTCATGGTGTTAATAACACAAATTGGGCATCTTTTAGGCCTCAAAAAGGTACAAGTATAAAAATACCCAACAGAAGTTTTCGTCACAGTGCAGATTAATGGGATTCCTGTTGAGATGAAAGTGGACACAAGTGCTAAATGTAATGTGCTTCCCATGAAAACAGTTAACATTATAAGAGCATATAAACAAATGAAAGCTCACCCCAAGTCCGTTAACCTAGTAGCATTTGGAGGCAGCAAGATTCAAACCTCAGGTGTGTCAGAACCCAAGCCCCCAGACCGGCCTCTCCCAGCTAACCGGCCTCCATCTTGGACCACATTTCCCAGCATGCTCCTCGCGGGAACTCCCGGCATTCTCCCAGTCACACCCAAGCCTATATATGGAAGACGCCGCACTGGCTCTTCACTCAGTCATCGTTTCATTGAAACCCCTGATCAGAGTTCTCTACCGAATAATCCAGACATCAAACATCCTTACCAAGTTCAACTCCCGTACCCAGTCGACCATCGTGACAGGATGACTGAGTCCGTAGATCCAGCGGAATTCGAGCGCATGAAAAGAAAGACGGAGCAAATGGAAAATGAACTCATTCAGCTCCACGCCCTGATCGATCGGCTCCACACCAAACAAAACTCCCAGACCGATCTCATCCTACAATTATCCACAGCCCTCCATGCTCTCCAGCAGCAAGCCCTCGCTCCACCAACAGAGGGGCTGCACTTTAGTCTCCCAGAGAGGTGGAACGGAGAGACGGGGAGCCCAGACGGTCTGCTCGCCACCCTCAACATGCAGTTTGAGTGCCAGCCAGGGCGCTTCCCCACTGCGTGCTCTCGGGTGGCGCATCTCACCTCCCTGCTCTCCGGACGCGCGGCTGAGTGGGCCGCTGCGCTTTATAATTCCAAATCACCGGCTTGCAATGACTATGCTGCTTTTGTGTCCGCCCTCAGAAAGACTTTTGTTCCACCCAGCAGCGACGTGGGAGCAGAAACACAACTCCTAAAGCTCCGCCAGCGGGAGCGCACGGTGTGCGCTTATGCGTCGGAGTTCCGCACCATCTCCGCCAAGCTGCGGTGGGATGACTCTGCCCTCCGAGCCGTCTTCTTGGAGGGACTGGCGACCTACATCCGTGATGAGATGGCGGGAAAGTAACTGCCCCAGACCCTGGATGAAGTGGTCGATTTGGCGCTGCGCATGGATCAGCGGGTTCTGGATCGGCCCAAGCCCTTCACTCGCCCATCCAGGGCGCCTGGCCCTCTTCCTCGTTCCCCCACGCCTGCTCCCGGACCCGCTTCTA
Organism: Nothobranchius furzeri; assembly: GCF_043380555.1. Lineage (NCBI taxonomy): Eukaryota > Metazoa > Chordata > Actinopteri > Cyprinodontiformes > Nothobranchiidae > Nothobranchius > Nothobranchius furzeri. The sequence goes on along the minus strand of NC_091756.1, from coordinate 41,950,946 downwards.
CTGATGAGCCCATGCAATCAGGCCACCTTCCTCCAGAGGAGAGACAGCGACGGTGGCGCGAGGATCTCTGTGCCTATTGTGGCTCCTCCCACCACAGACGCCTGAACTGTCCATTACGTTTGGGAAACGAAGGAACCCACTGAGTATCGGGGTCGCTCAGCCTGGGTCACCTTCAGCCCCCGCCTCTTCAAATCGACTCCTTCTTCATGTTACCCTCCTTCATGGTGAGACCTCACTTCAGATGCACGCGCTGTTTGACTCGGGGGCCGCTGACAATTTTATGGACATGGATCTGGCTAAGCGCCTACGGATCCCCATGACCCCCTTGGAGAGAGTTGCGCCTGTGACCTCGGTGGACGGTAGGCCCCTCCAACCCTATCCGATCCAAAACCGAACCCAGCCACTCCAGATGGTTGTCCAAGGCCACCGAGAGACCCTCCAGTTCCTGATCATATGTGCTCCCTCCTCTCCTCTAATCCTGGGATTTCCCTGGCTCCGTCTCCACGACCCCCGGATTTCCTGGTCCCAGGGCCGCATTTTGGAATGGGGAACCCAGTGCCAGGCCCACCTCTCTCCTCCTACATCCATGCCAGACCGCCCGGACGGTGACACTGGCCAAACACCGCCCAATCTGCCACTGCCCTACCGGGATCTGGCTGCGGTGTTCGACAAGCGGCGCGCCACCACACTGCCGCCTCACTGCCCGTACGACATGGAAATCAAGCTGAAACCAGGAACCAGTCCACCCCGGGGGCGCCTTTTTTCTCTCTCTCCCGCCGAGTCCAGAGCCATGGACGAATATATTGACCAGGCCCTCCAGCAGGGTTTCATTCGACCTTCCTCCTCCCCGGGTGCCGCAGGCTTCTTCTTTGTCAGGAAAAAGGAGGGTGATCTCCGCCCCTGTATCGATTACCGAGGTCTGAACAAAATCACAGTCAAAGACCGTCATCCTCTGCCGCTCCTCACATCTGCCCTGGACGCCATCTCCCAGGCGCGGATCTTCACCAAGCTGGACCTCCGGAGCGCCTACAGTCTGGTCCGTATTAAAGCTGGAGATGAGTGGAAGACCGCTTTCATCACACCCACCGGTCACTGGGAGTACCAGGTCATGCCCTTCGGGCTGTGCAATAGCCCCGCCGTTTTTCAACGCCTCATAAACGATGTCCTCCGCGACATGTTGGGACGGTGGGTGTTTCCCTACCTGGATGACATCCTGATCTACTCCAAGTCCAAGGCCGAACACCTCCACCATGTTCGCGCTGTTCTAACCCGGCTCCTGGACAATAACCTGTTCTGTAAGCCCGAGAAGTGCTCCTTCCACCAGCGGTCCGTATCATTCCTGGGCTACATGATTTCGGATAAAGGACTAACCATGGACCCTCAGAAAGTCCAGGCGGTGAGAGACTGGCCCCTCCCGACAAGCCTGAAACAACTGCAGAGTATTCTGGGTTTCTGCAACTTTTACCGCCGTTTTATTAAGGACTTTAGCACCATTGTGGCACCTCTCACTTCTCTCACCCGACCAAGCCCTCCCAGCCAACCGTTCCGGCTGACTCCAGACGCCGTTCGGGCCTTCCAACACCTAGTCGCCCGTTTCACGTCGGCTCCTATCCTCCGCCATCCGGATCATGCAGTCCCCTTTATGGTCGAGGTCAACGCCTCGGATGTTGGCGCCGGTGCCATCTTGTCCCAAGCCGGGCCCGACGACAGGCTTCATCCCTGCGCCTACTTCTCCAGGAAGTTTTCCACCACCCAGCAGAAGTACGGCGTAGGGGATCGCGAGCTGCTGGCCATAAAGTGGGCATTGGAGGAATGGAGGCAGTGGCTTCTGGGCACCACTCAGCCGTTCACCATCTGGACGGACCACCAGAACCTGACCCACATCAGATCAGCCAAGCAGCTCAATCCTCGCCAGGCCCGCTGGGCCCTCTTCTTTGAGCCCTATGAATTCCATCTCGCCTACCGCCCAGGGACAAAGAACCAGAAGGCGGACGCCCTTTCCCGCCAGTTCACACATCCAACGCCCACGTCCGAGCCGGCACCTATCCTCCCCGAGCACCGTTTCTTGGCCCACCTGAGGTGGCCACTGGAGGAGGCTATCCAAAACGCCCTCCGAGACGATCCCGCGCCTCCAGAGACCCCCGCGGGTCGGCTCTACGTCCCCACGGCCTGTCGCAGTGAGGCATTGTCCTGGGCCCACTCATCACGCCTGTCTGGCCACGCGGGCTTCTCACGGACTCTTAGGTTCCTCAAACGAGCTCTCTGGTGGCCACGTATGGAGAGAGATGTAAAGGACTATACGAGTGCCTGTGACGTCTGCGCCCGCTCCAAGACATCCAACCAGGCCTCGGTTGGTACCCTCAGACCTCTTCCGGTACCCAGCCGCCCCTGGTCCCATGTGGGGTTGGACTTCGTCACAGGACTCCCACCAGTCAACGACCTTAATACCATCATGACGGTCACTGACCGGTTTTATAAGGCTGTTCACTTCATCGCCCTTCCGGGCCTCCCCTCGGCCCGACGCACAGCTGAGTTGTTCCTGGAGAATGTGGTGCGTCTCCATGGATTTCCTGTCGACGTGGTCTCGGATCGTGGTCCCCAGTTCACGGCCCGGTTCTGGAGGGCTTTTTGTCATCTGTTGGGAGCATCAGTCTGCCAATCTTCGGGGAATCACCCGCAGACCAACAGCCAAACGGAGCGGGCAAACCAACAACTGGGTCGGTACCTCCGCTGCTTTGTCTCGGCCCAACCTTCGCAGTGGCCTAAGTACCTCCTCTGGGCGGCATTATCCCACAATCTCCACACCTCCTCAGCCACTCTGATGTCCCCGTTCGAAGTCTGCTATGGCTACCAGCCCCCGGTCTTTGCCCACCAGGAACCCGAAGTTGCGGTGCCGGCCGCTCAATCCCTGGTGAGGCACTGCAGGAACGCCTGGATAAAGGCGCGGGCCTCCATAACCCGAGCTAACGCCCGTTACTCTCACCAACACCTCCGCCGACACCGTCCTGGTCCCTCATATGCTCCAGGGGATAAGGTCTGGGTGTCCACGGCAGACCTCCGTGTCCGTGCCGGGTCCAGGAAGCTCGCTCCCCGGTTCCTTGGGCCTTACCCCGTGCAAAGGGTCATCAACCCGGTCACGTACCGGCTGCGGCTGCCTGCGAGTCTCCGCATCCATCCCACCTTCCATATCTCCCGGCTCAAGCCCTACGTGGAATCCTCCCTCCTTCCGCCTCCGGCTCCGGCGCCTCCGCCTGCCCGCTTCCTCGACGGTGAGCCCATCTACACCGTCCGGCGCATCCTGGACGCTCGCCGCAGGGGACGGGGCTGGCAGTATCTGGTCGATTGGGTGGACTACGGCCCTGAGGAACGCTCCTGGGAGCCGGCCCGCTCCATCTTGGACCCTGCCCTTGTCTCTGACTTCTGGGACCGCCGAGGTCACCCTGGGACTTCTGGAGCCGTCCCTGGACCGGGGGGTCCTCTCAGAACCCAAGCCCCCAGACCGGCCTCTCCCAGCTAACCGGCCTCCATCTTGGACCACATTTCCCAGCATGCTCCTCGCGGGAACTCCCGGCATTCTCCCAGTCACACCCAAGCCTATATATGGAAGACGCCGCACCGGCTCTTCACTCAGTCATCGTTTCATTGAAACCCCTGATCAGAGTTCTCTACCGAATAATCCAGACATCAAACATCCTTACCAAGTTCAACTCCCGTACCCAGTCGACCATTGTGACAAGGTGTAATTAAGCTGCAATGTTTTCTGCATGGGCAGTCACATGTGCTATCATTCTTTGTCGTTAATGAAGATGTTCAGCCAATACTTGGACTATGTGCATGCAGAGAAATGGGACTTGTATCATTCAGCAATGACGTCCACCAATTGAGTACATCCACAGATGACCTGTCACAACAGCTTATCACGGAATACAGCGACTTATTTTCTGATGAGCTTGGAAGGTTGCCAGTCACTGAACCCAGATGTGAAGCAGCTGTTCGCCCAGCACATCGCATCCCTTTGGCCATGAAAGACAGAGTCAAGGCAGAGTTGGACAGGATGGAGAAGTTAGGCGTCATTACTCCCGTCTCAGAGCTGACAGACTGGGTGTCTTCTATGGTAGCCACCAACAAGAAAGGCAAAGATGAAATAAAGATATGCATAAATCCTCGAGACTTAAACACAGCACTGAAAAGACCACATCATCCAATACGCACAGTAGAAGAAGTGGCTGCAATAATGTCAAATGCCACTGTGTTCTCTATGTTGGATGCTAAGAACTCTTTTTGGCAGGTGTCATTGGATCAGAAATCATCCATGCTGACCACCCAGGGGCGGATTTAGCAATTTGGGGGCCCAAGGCAAACACAGACATGGGGCCCCTTACACTAAATTTTCGACAATCTTACCTTTAACTGGATTTGCGAAACTCTCCCCTCTTCTGACATGAGTTATTTTCCCTTTTTATTAGTCCTCCTCTTTTTTTCCTGTATTTCCCTCCCTTTGAGTGCTTTCAATATTTGCTCTGCTTTCTTTTTTCTGTCAGCGCTCCTGTGCTTTAGCCTTAGTTATTTTTTTTCTATTTTCCATTTTGGTCTGTTTTCCTCCCTTTAAACATTTTCCATTGTCTTTCCTTTCTGCTTCCTTTTGATGTTTACATCGAAAAACAACGTCACTTTCAGAAGTGAAGATAAAAGCTTTTATGAAGCATGCTGCTTCTTTCTCTTATTAGAGCCACTAGGATAACTCCATTTCATGCTTAATGTTTTGACTATCGCTTTGAGTTTGTTACGAATGCTCCCGCCTCTCTTCTTATTCTTATTTGTGGTCTTATGGCACTTGGCAAACAACAATTTGGTGCATTACTGCCACTAACTGGATTGGAGTGGAATGACTACCAATCACTTCCTGTTTGTGCATCGCAGTCTTAATAACCCTCTTATGACCATAATTATAACAGGGCCACCTGGTATTTTTTTTTATCTTATGGCTGTAAAATTGTAATAAAAAGTGCAAAGTGTGTGTAACTCTTCTCCTTTTTTCAGAACAACCTCAGCTTTCAGTGTGTGGTTTGTATTTCCAAACCACTATAACATTTCATGAAAAGAAATGTGAAGTCACTTCTCCTCCAGCTTCACTGGCTGCCAGTCAACTTCAGGGTTCATTTCAAGATCCTGGTTCTGTTCTATAGGGTCTTACATGACAAGCACCATCTTACATTGGTGATCTTCTCAGTCCCTACACCCCCAGCAGGTCCCTGAGGTCCAGTGATCAAAGCCTACTGGTTGTGCAGCACCAGGCTAAAGACCAAAGGTGACAGATCATTTGCTGCTGTGGCCCCCAGACTCTGGAACTCTCTTACCCTGAGCCTGAGATCAGTGGACTCAGTGGTCTCCTTTAAAAAGCAGCTGAAGACTCACTTGTTCAAGCTGGCTTTTGTCTGATCTTCTTCACCACTCTCTCTTTATTCTGCTCTCCCCACCTATTCCACCTTCCTCACTGATTTCCCTCTTTCCTATTCACTCTCTCTCGTTCTTAACATTTTTTCTTTTAAATAACAATGGCCTATTTTTGCTCATTTTAAATATATTTTTAAACATTTTCTGAATGCTTTTTTATATTTATATTTTTTTTTGTGAAGCGCCTCGTGATTTTTATCTTGACAGGCGCTATAGAAATTATATTTTCTTCTTCTTCTTCTTCTTCTTCTTCTTCTTCTTCTTCTTCTTCTATTTAGAATGTATTTCTATTACAGCCTTTAAAAAATCAGCTTAAAAGTGAAAAAAGCAAAAAACGGATTTGAATTTTTTACAGTTATTACTGAACAGGAACTTCAAAATTACTGGGCAAACAATTTAAACTTTGAACTGAAATGCATCTATTCTTAAAAAAGTTTGAACCTTGGTGTCTTGTAGCAGTTTTTAAGACTTTATTTTTGTAACCTTTCAGACGTCTGCTGGGAACGCCTGGCAGAAGAACCTGTCAAGACGGTCTTCAACTCCCACCTCCGGCAGAGCTTTGACCACGTCCCGAGAGCAGTGGGGGACATTGAGTCCGAGTGGGCCTTGTTCCACTCTGCGATTGTCGAGGCGGCTGTTGCTAGCTGTGGCCGTAAGGTGGCCGGTGCCAGTCGTGGTGGCAACCCCCGTACCCGCTGGTGGACACCAGAGGTTCGGGGAGCCGTCAGGCTGAAGAAGGAGGCCTACAGGGCGTGGCTGGTCTGTGGGTCTCCGGAGGCAGCAGACAGGTACCGGACAGCCAAGCGGGGTGCAGCAGTGGCAGTTGCCGAGGCAAAATCTCGGGCGTGGGAGGAGTTTGGTGAGGCCATGGAGAAAGACTATCGATCGGCTCCAAAGAGGTTCTGGCAAACTGTCCGGCGCCTCAGGAGAGGAAGGCAGCAACTCGCTCACACTGTTTACAGTGGGGATGGGGAGCTGCTGACGTCAACTGAGGCTATAGTCGGACGGTGGAAGGAATACTTTGAGGAGCTCCTCAATCCCACCAATGCGCATTCCGAGGAGGAACCAGAGCTGGGAGGCCTGGGGATGGACTGTCCGATCTCGGGGGCAGAAGTTGCTGAGGTAGTCAAACAACTACACAGCGGCGGAGCCCCGGGGGCGGATGAGGTTCGTCCTGGGTATCTCAAGGCTATGGATGTTGTAGGGCTGTCATGGTTGACACGTCTCTACAACATTGCGTGGTCATCGGGGGCAGTTCCTAGGGAGTGGCAGACCGGGGTGGTGGTCCCCATCTTTAAGAAGGGTGACCTGAGGGTGTGTTCCAACTATAGGGGGATCACACTCCTCAGCCTCCCTGGAAAGGTCTACGCCAAGGTACTGGAGAGGAGGGTCCGATCGATAGTTGAATCTCAGATAGAGGAGGAGCAATGTGGTTTTCGTCCTGGCCGTGGAACTGTGGACCAGCTCTATACCCTTGCAAGGGTGATGGAGGGGGCATGGGAGTTTGCCCAACCAATCCACATGTGTTTTGTGGATTTGGAGAAGGCTTATGACCGTGTCCCCAGGGGCACCCTGTGGGGGACACTCCAGGAGTATGGGGTGGGTGGCTTTCTGTTAAGGGCCATTCAGTCCCTTTACCAGAGGAGCGTGAGTTTGGTCCGCATAGCCGGTAGTAAGTCGGACCTGTTCCCAGTGAGGGTTGGACTCCGCCAGGGCTGCCCTTTGTCACCGGTTCTGTTCATCACTTTTATGGACAGAATTTCTAGACGCAGCCGTGGTGTGGAGTGTGTCGAGTTTGGTGGCAGGAGAATCTCGTCTCTGCTTTTTGCGGATGATGTGGTCCTCCTAGCTTCATCCAGCTCTGACCTTCAGCTCTTGCTGGGTAGGTTCGCGGCCGAATGTGAAGCGGCTGGGATGAGGATCAGCACCTCCAAATCTGAGACCATGGTTCTCGACCGGAAAAGGGTGGCTTGCCACCTCCGGGTCGGGGGAGAGGTCCTACCTCAAGTGGAGGAGTTTAAGTATCTCGGGGTCTTGTTCACGAGTGAGGGTAGGAGGGATCGGGAGATCGACAGGCGGATTGGTTCGGCGTCTGCAGTGATGCGGACGCTGAGCCGATCTGTCGTGGGGAAGAGGGAGCTGAGCCAGAAAGCCAGGCTCTCGATTTACCGGTCGATCTACGTCCCAATCCTCACCTATGGTCATGAGCTTTGGGTAATGACCGAAAGAACGAGATCGCGGATACAAGCGGCCGAAATGAGTTTCCTCCGTAGGGTGGCCGGGCTCAGCCTTAGAGATAGGGTGAGGAGCTCGGACATTCGGGAGGGACTCGGAGTAGAACCGCTGCTCCTCCGGATCGAAAGGAGCCAGTTGAGGTGGTTTGGGCATCTGGTCAGGATGCCTCCTGGACGCCTCCCCGGGGAGGTGTTTCGGGCATGTCCTGCCGGCAGAAGGCCCCCGGGTCGACCCAGGACACGTTGGAGAGGTTACATCTCCAATCTGGTCCGGGAACGCCTTGGGGTCCTGCCGGAGGAGCTGGTGGACAAGGCCGGGGAGAGGACGGCCTGGAGCTCCCTAGTTGGGATGCTGCCCCCGCGACCCGGACCCGGATAAGCGGAGGAAGACGAGACGAGACGAGACGAGACGAGAGACCTTTCAGACGTTTTTATTTGATGTGGTAGACCTTGAAGCAGCTTCTCTCCAGCTGCAGGCAGAGTCCTGCACACCTCACACTGCCATGGGGTTCTTCTCTGGCACACCGTGCACTGCTATACCAAAAACATTTGTTTTAGCAAAAATAATTATTTATTGTAAAAAGATAAATAATGCTGTAATGATACTGAATCTTACAATTAGCAAATAGTTGAGGGTTGTTCAAATAAAAAAAATAATAATAAAGACTGAACAAACGTTCATATCCTGGTTCACTGGAGATCTGTCCTTCTTCGTGGTCACTGTCTTCAGATATAAGCCTTCTGGGACACCTAATAGATTGTGTTGATTTTCTTTGAGGCATTTCCATAATTTCATGCTGGTTTTTATGCTAATTAGCTTCCCCGTTCCGTTATCCGCTTTCACCGCGGCACTGCGCTCCGTTTCAATCAGGCTGTACAGCAGGATTTCCCCTCGTAGCGATATTTTCCCTAACTCTGATTGCTTCATGCTATAGATCGTTGGAAAGCTGCTTTTATATACTTTTAGGAACCGTTGGAATTTCCTGGATCTGATCAGCCATTCAAAAGTTATGAAACGGAGCATTTTGGATGACAAACTCAGCACGTCTCTGAATCTTTATTGTGATTCGGTGCGCTCAAGCAGGGGCGTAGCACCAAATTCTGGGCCCTAGGTACAAGTCTTCTAGGTGGGCCCCCATGCTCAATTGTTTAATATCTCTCTTACACATTTTTTGTCATGCTATAAGACAAGATAATAAATATGATCTTAGTTTAACCTCTATATTGAGCAAATACAAATGCCAGCATAATAAAAGTGAAATGCCCAGACTTCACATATAATTATTTTTATTTGCCAACAATGTGTACAAACAAAAATCCTGGAATTTATTTTCCAGTAAATGTCCACTGACAGGTCTTCATGTTAGCAAAATCACTTATGAGATCTTTAAAGTCCATTCCTTTGGCTAATTGGCTTTCAATAGAAAGAAGAGCTAGGCTGTTCAGTCTATCCTGGGACATTGTTGATCTCAAATAATTTTTCACCAGTTTCAGTTTGCTAAAAGCCCGTTCACTCCCAGCAACAGTCACAGGTAGTGTGCAAAATATCCTCAGTCCAATACAAACTTCTCCAAAAATGCTCTGTAATTGCATCCTGTAGATGGCATTAAGCAGCTCAAGAGGAGACCGAATGTGTGAAAATGTGGCACCATATATTGTTCTCAGGTGTAGCATCTCATTCTCAAATTCAGCTGTGAGATCCTTGTAATATTTTCTCATCAGTGCCTGCCATGATATCTTCATCTGCTCTTCAGTCATGTCTGTCAGCTTCAGAAAAGGGGATAAATCTGCTGCTAATGATTGCTTGTAAATTGAATAACTTAACTGTATAGTGAGCTCACCTTGTCTCATCTCCTCAGTGCTTTCTGGAGACAATGAGGGCCCTGCTGCTGCTACTGCTGCTACAGCGTCTAAATGGCCATGTGGTTCTTGATGTTAAGCTTTGTTGCTAATACTGATATATATTGATATATTACAGGGTATCTGAAGGTTTAAGGGAACCAAATTTAAGACTTTTTAAGACCTTTTTTAAGGCCACTTTGACCAAATTTAAGCAATTTTTAAAAATTAAATTTAAGCTATAATTTCCAGCTATTGCCTGGAACCGATGCTAACCACGTCGCAAAGGTGGGAATAGCCATCCAGTCACCATTAAACTTGCGCTTCCCCATGGCACAAGCTCCCACTAGCTTAACCAGCTAATGTGCTCATCTAAAAATAGCCCCCTTTCACAACCAGCTGAATGTGCACGGTTCCGCTTACGCCAACGTCATACACAAAAAATGCTGAACTAGGAATTCGCAAAATTTTAATAGAAATAAAAGAATCTAGTTTATTGCATCTTTGGTAATTTAAGACCTTTGGAAACTGTATTTAAGGATTATTTGTCATTTTTAAGGATTTTTAAGGTCTTAAATTTGGAAAAGCAAATTCAAGACTTTTTAAGGACCCGCAGATACCCTGTAAATACATTTGACATGAAATAAACCAGGTTCTCTCTGTGAATGTAATGTACTCTAAATTTTATAATCCCTGCATTATCAGCCAAATTATAAGATTGTCCGTTTTCAAGATCAAATATAAAGAAATTTAAAATAGGCTTAAAATATCTAACCAAGTCAATAACAATCCTCTAACACCAGTGTCATCATGCTATACGAAAAACAGTGGCAGCTTCTCATTCCTGAGATTACCACGAATCCATCGATACCAAGTTTGTCCTGGTCCATGACTGGGAAGGAGCTGAAATATCCACACAGAGTGAACCTGTTTTTACTGCGAGGTCCGCGAATTAATTGGCGGCGGCCGCCCGCATAATTCTGATTAATATATATATATATATTAATTAGTGTTTTCACTGATAACACTAATTAATATATATTTGATCTTGATGGTGAAACTAAAGGCGTTTAACACTGAACAGCTAACATGAATGCAGCTTCTGAGAGCTAGCTAATATCAGCTAAAACTGTGTTCTGCTGCTGGCTGCTACTCACCTTCCTTCTTGAAAAACCTAGTCAATACTTGCTTCTGTTCTATTAACTTTTTCTCCTTCTCCTTCTTTTCTTTTCTTTTCTGGAAGCCAGATTTCCCTTTCTTGGGAAAAGACATGACTGACTCTCCTGCCTCCAGCTCTGGCTGTCGGCATCTGCGATGTCTCATTAGCTGTACATGCAGCCGTGCAGCCCCTGGCTACTGGTGTGGACTAAACCACTTTGCATATTTTTAAGGGGTGATAGATGCCTCAGAGATTATTCAGTTATTATTTTTAAGGCAAAATTCTGTTTCTTAACCTCTTTATCCAGGTAAAGGGAAGTTTATTAAGACATTAAGTAAGTTGGGGGGAAAAAACAACAACAATAAAACATTTTTATTCAAAGCTGTCTCAGGGCCCCTCCCTGCAGTGGGCCCTGGGTAAATGGTACCTTTCCCCCCCCCCCAGTCCGACGCCCCTGCGCTCAAGACAGGGAATCCCGGTGGCTACCGTAATGTATTGTATATGCACGAAAAGCCCCATTTTTAATCTTTTCAGCACTTTTGGAATTTTAATGATATCTTGAACGGTTCAGGAATTATGGTAATGAGAAGTGGGCATGTCCAATCCCGTCTGCGGCCACAGGTTGGTAATAAGAATATTGTGGCATTAACAGAGGGGTGCTGGCGGTCAGGGCTAGGGGGCCCCCCAACACAAGGGGGCCCCAGGCGGCCGCCTACCTATGCCTAATGGTAAAACCGCCTCTGTAACCACCGTCGCACTTGTTTTGGTCGTTACAGGTTTCTCAGAATGCCTTTTGGTCTTAATGCTGCCAGCGAAGTGTTTCAGCGAGCCATGGAGCAGATATTCGTTGGGTATCCATGTGCCATCATTGTTGATGATATACTCATCGGCGGAAGAACCGTGAAAGAACATGACGAAAACCTGAGAAAAGTCCTTGATCGTGCCAGAGAAGTAAACCTGCGACTAAACCCATTAAAGTGCAAATTCCCGCTGAATCAGGTCAGTTATGTCGGACACATTTTCACAAGCGAGGGACTTAAAGCTGACCCTTCCAAAACAGCCGCAATCAAAGAAATGCCAGTTCCAACGGATGTCCAAGCCCTGCAGAGGTTCCTGGGGATGGTCAATTATCTTGGAAAGTTCATTCCAAACTTCAGCCATCTGTCAGCTCCTCTGCGACAGCTCACACACAAGGACAGTGAGTGGATGTGGGACACACAGCATCAGGCTGCACTCGACGCACTTAGAGAACACATGTCGAATCCACCTGTTCTGTCATATTATGATGTCAGCAAACCTGTGACACTAACATGCGATGCATCACAGTATGGCCTTGGTGCAGCTTGCTTACAGGAAGGGCAACCTGTAGCGTATGCTTCACGTACTCTGACAGACACTGAAACCAGATATGCTCAGATAGAAAAAAAGCTACTGGCTGTCGTTTTCGTATGTACGAAGTTTCATGACTACATTTATGGCAAGCCTGTAGTTGTAGAAACAGACCATCAGCCACTAGTCACCATACTAAGGAAACCTATTCACGCCGCACCAGCCAGATTGCAGAGGATGTTGTTAAGGCTCCAAAAATACAACATAACGCTCACATATAAATGTGGAAAACAAATGTATCTGGCTGATACGCTGTCTCGTGCTCCCAGCAGAACCACTTTCCAGCAGTCTGAGGAAGAGGACAACTTTGATGTCATGACGGTGAGCTGCATCTCTTCTTCACGCCTGGAGGAACTTAAAGGACACACGGCCGAGGATGAGACATTGCAAGTGCTCGGCTCGTTCATCAAACATGGTTGGCCACTACGACTCCACAACCTTCCCACGGCGGTTCATCCATATTTTCCTTTCAGGGATGAGCTGACTGTGGATGATGGCATCATTCTTAAAGGTTCCAAAGCCGTGATCCCAAAATCGCTGCAAAGAGACTACATCACCATTATGCACAGAGGACATCCTGGCGTGGAAGCTACCAAGCGGAGAGCGCGGGGGATCGTTTTCTGGCCGTTCATGTCAAGAGACATTGAACAAGCAGTTACTTCTTGCTCGGTGTGCAACAGCACTAAACCTCATCAACAAAAAGAGCCCCTTCATCTGCATGAAGTTCCAGATCGCCCTTGGTCAACTGTAGCTACAGATATCTTTGAGTGGCACTGTCAGCACTATTTAGTAGTAGTCGACTCATACTCAGGCTGGTTTGAGATTGACCTGCTAAAGGATTTGACATCAGCGACAATCATTAAAAAGCTGAAAAGACACTTCTCAGTTCATGGTGCTCCACACACTCTGATCTCAGACAATGGAAGGCAGTTTACAAGCCAGCGTTTCAAAGACTTTGCTTCACACTTTCGACATGTCACCAGCAGTCCAGAGTATCCTCAATCTAATGGGCTTGCTGAGAGAGCAGTGCGCAGTGCTAAACAAATGATGGAGAAATCTCACAGAGATGGCACTGATGTATTTCTCAACCTGCTGAATCTCAGGAATGTTCCGCGTGATGTGAACCTGGGTTCACCTGCAGAACGACTTCTATCCAGACAGACTCGAACTACACTCCCAATCACGACCAAACTGCTCGAACCACAACACCGTGGATCTGAGAAAGTGAAAGCTGTTACGACAGATCCAGCCAACCACTTCCACCTCTTGAAGAAGGACAAATAGTGAGGTTACAGACCCCACAGGGTTATGACCGCACAGGTGTGGTGAAGGAACTTTGTAAAGAACCTAGATCCTACCTGGTACAGTCAGATGGGAACATTTACAGGAGAAATCGCAGACACATATTGCCTGTGTCTGAGCCTGTTGCTGCTCAGAAAGGCACTGATCATCATCATTATGATGGACTGCAGGGTGGGGGTGAAAACAATGATGTAGAACCGTTTAAAGACAGCACTCATGTTGAGAGCTCTTCTGATGTTTTGCATTCTCCAGGACCTTCCAGGAGTGATGGTGTTTATAGGACACGCTTTGGTCGTGTATGCAAACTAAATCCAAGATATAGGGATTAATTGAGTACTAGGTATAACACAGAACTTGTTCAGGTTTGATGTTCAATCCAACAGTAACTGATGTCCACGTTTCAGGTTAAAATTCTGGTTAAGGTAATTTTCAGTTGTAATCATTTTTAACTTCATGCAGCAAATTGATATTTTGTCATGTTTATTTCTTCCATCTGGTTGCAAATTTAAATGTTTCCAAGGATTAGTGGATGTCACCTTTTAATGCTGTGATTATTGTTGTTTAGCATGCATTAAACTTTATGTCCGGTTAGGGATGTACTAAAGAAAAGTGATGTAGACAACCTGCTGTTTAGTATTTTGTCCTAATCTGCTTGCCGTACCTCGGGGTAGGTCTGTGTATGTGTTGAGTGGTACAGTTGGCATTCGGTTAGTGAGTCCATGCATGTAAGTTGTCTGCTGTTCTGCTGGTTAATAAAACCACGTTAACTGAATATACCGCTTCATCAGCCCCTATTGCAGAAATGCTTCCAAAATACACATTTATATTTTTATGCAGTGAATATTTCTTTAATAAGTATATTTTATAAGCATAACTCTGCAAGAACACAACTTTTATTGTAAACAAGCACAACATATGTATTTAAATTTAAAAACAACACAGATGCTATTAAATCATTACACATACCGTAAATCCTCTAATGCAGGCCCGGGCCTGTATTTGACTCAAGCTCACCAAGCTCCGGGCCTTTATTGGAAGGAGGGCCAGTATTAGAGGCAGGCCTCTATTTCTATTTGAGCAAAATGAACTAATGGTTCGCTGGAGTTTTTGACAATTAATATTGCGCCCACATTTTCAAAGTTAAACACATTTCTTTTAACAACGGTAGTTTCTGCTTCAGCCCTCTCCCCCCTCCCCCTACGCAGCGGCCGCAAACTCACTGATGCGCCTGCAGCCTCTCAGAGTTCCTGTTGCTCTAAACATTAAAATAATTATTTCATTTTCTGTTCCTCACTTCTGATTACCTTCAATGGTGTCTGTTTGTTGCAACCACTAGAAAAATTAACTTGTTTTTATTTAACTATTTTTCTGTCCTGTCTGTTTATCATCTTCCTGCATCTCCTCTCAATTCTAAAGAGAAACTGCTACCTGGGTTCATATATATTCACCTCATGAGTTACCATTGAACTGCAGTTCTAAAAGATCTACCGACCGCAAAAACAGCGGAGTGCAAGTTGCTTGGTGGCCGCATCAGTGATCAGTGCGTCGGAGGACAAGGTGTGCCCCGCTTTAGCAGCGAAACACATCACGCGCAAATAACACTCTGGGGAGCAGTAGCAGGGGTTGTATGAACTAGTCGACTTCACTATAGTGACTTTTTATGCCTGTCGTCGACTAGTCGCTGTCACGTGATAATTACCGGCAAGATGCAGCCCTCGGAAAAGACAGCATCCTGCTGTCAGCAGGTGACAAGCTCCTGCGCGGGGGGGGGGGGGGGGGGGGTAACGCGCTGTGCCAGTGCGTCGGTACTGACACGCGATCGTTCATGTCGGTTCATTTCCTTTAATGTTTTCTGTCTTTTATTTGCGCCTGATGTGTTTCGCTGCTGTGGAGCGGGGCACATCACCTTGTCCTCTGACGCACTGAAGGAAATGAACGATCGCGTGTTAAATAATTTGGCAACACCTGATTGTTACTGTGGCCGTGCTCAGGAGGCAGATCCGACCGCAAAAACAGCGGATCGCTCCCTGCTTGGCGGCCGCATCAGTGATCAGTGCGTCAGAGAACAAGGTGTGCCCCGCTGCAAAGCAGCGAAACACATCAGGCGCAAATAAAAGACAGAAAACATCAAAGGAAATGAACCAACATGAACGATCGCGTGTTAAATAATTTGGCAACACCTGATTGTTACTGTGGCCGTGCTCAGGAGGCAGATCCGACCGCAAAAACAGCGGAGCGCTCCCTGCTTGGCGGCCGCATCAGTGATCAGTGCGTCGTAGGACAAGGTGATGTGCCCCGCTCCACAGCAGCGAAACACATCAGGCGCAATTAAAAGACAGAAAACATCAAAGGAAATGAACCGACATGAACGATCGCGTGTCAGTACCGACGCACTGGCACAGCGCGTTGCCCCCCCCCCGAGCGCAGGAGCTTGTCACCTAATGACAGCAGGCTGCTGTCTTTTCCGAGGGCTGCATCTTGCCGGTCATTATCACGTGACAGCGACTAGTCGACGACAGGCATAAAAAGTCACTATAGTGAAGTCGACTAGTTCATACAACCCCTGCTACTGCTCCCCAGAGTGTTCTGCAGCATAATCAGCACGTTCTCTTTGAACTTGATATCAAATTTTCGCCTCTTCTTCGTCTCCGCACGGTTAAAGTTACCCTCGCGGTCTATCACTGGCAAATCAATAGTGAGACGATGACACAACCGCCCCCGTACTTGCTTGTTACCACATTCCACCAGGCCACTATAAGAGACTGGCCATTATTCCCCTCCGCTGACTCCGACACCGGCCAAAATTGGAGACCCGGCCTTTAATTGAATACCGGCCTATATTAGAGGATTTACGGTAAATGCTGCTGGAAGTGGTGTTGATAGTGTAACAGGGTCCATCTTTTTACATCTCATTTCTCCCATTGGCCACATATGCTAGCCTAGTGAACTAGACCAAATTCTTGCTTTGCAAAGAATGGTCTAGGCATGCTCCATTGGAACCTCAGCAGCTCCTACCAGGACTCTGGCTGGCCAATCACAGCTCTCTAGAGGGGTTTCAAACACATAAAGAGCTGTGATTGGTCCATAATGGTGGGCCAATCATAGTGCTCTATCTGCTTAGTGAACAAATCACAGAGCTTTATCTGCTTTGTGGGCCAATCAGGGCACTCGATATGCCTGGTGGGTGGGATGATGCAACATAGTGAAACGAGTATGTCACATTCATTGTCCAGTGGAATGCGGAGATCATTTGAAAGACAACGGTAGAACCCGCCCCACAACCGAGAGCCGTCAGTCGAGCGTGGCCAGACTAAATAATACATTTATTTAGTCTGGCTTGCCAGGCTACACAAATGCGGCATAGAATGCCTTTCTGTAGTTGGAAAATGTGTAGCCAATCACAAACCCCGGAGACATTAAACCCCTCCCATTTCCCCCACCAACGTGTTGGAGTTCTACTACAGTTCCTACAGTTTGGAGTTGCTTTGAAAGGAGACAGACGGAGAAGAACTCATCATGTCAACACCAAGGTGAGATCCAAACCGTGACACGGTCCGCGGGGAGCAGTTCAGATGTTATTGGTTTCTTTGTCTTCTTCTCCGTGAACCATTATTAGCCTATCCTTTGCTCCGTCTTTACTTCTAACAGATTGACGTTTGATTCTTCTGTGTTGCGCCTCCCTACTTGGCTATGGTTGCTATGATGCTATCAAAATTAACGCCCGTATACTTTTGCCGTTGTTAAACATAAAGATATAGTTCACCTTTTCATTCACCTTTATACTCTCACCAAATTATTTGCTATTACACATTGTAGCGACCCCAGCGTCTCAGCGGCAGGTTTATAGTCCCCAAATCAACCAGCAGGAGGCAGTAGTGGTTCACACCACACCTTTATTAGGCTTTTGTCTTCTACCATTTGTAACGCTACAGACACAGATCCTCTATCATGCTCCTACCACACAGAGTCACGGTGTCAGTTAACCATGCTAAGGAGGAGCGGAAAGATGGCGCTCTAAGTAGCATGTCTGTCTAGGAGCTCTCACTGTTTCCTGAAGTTCACTTATCATTTGTTCTTTGCATTTGATTGAATCTTTAATGTCCTGTCTCACATTACTTTCATCCTGAAGTGAGTCCTTTAAGTTTTGAATTTCCCTTTGCAGAGTTGTAATCTGTTCAGTTAGGGCCGTTTCACTGTTGCAGCCTGCAAGTCTTCCATTTTACTTTGCCTTGATCCGTTTCAAGTCCTGACCAACGTCTGCCCTCTGCTGGACGTTGCGGGTACTGCCGTTGAACCTTGAAACCACACCGTTCGGCAGGAGCGAATCGCTCACGAAATTCGGCCGCTGCTCGCCCAGATCAGACGCGCCCCAGTCGAGGCGCGCCTCAACTTAGCTGTAGTTTTTCTTTTAAACACTTGGTGTCCTCCATTTCCTCTCTGCCTTTTCTCAGCTCTTTTTCTCTACGTTTGAGTGTTTGTACGTGTGTGTGTGTGTGTGTGTGTGTGTGTGTGTGTGTGTGTGTGTGTGTGTGTGTGTGTGTGTGTGTGTGTGTGTGTGTGAACCATCGACTTATATATATATATATATATATATATATATATATATATATATATATATATATATATATATACGGTGTGAACCTATGGTATGAACCAGTTGTTTCTGTCAGTTGAATCTCTTGGAACCCGCTCCAATTCTGCAGCTGTATCCTAGCAGTTTCTTCCGAAATGGGTGCATAAATAAGCATGTTTTTCGGGGGTCGTACAGCTCCTTGTGTTTCTCAACTTCCATAATTAATTTAAAGTCATCCATCTTAACTGCTTGCCTCAGGCTTTCTGCCTCTCTGTCCTGTTTGCTCCGGAAAAAAGACACCCAAAACCACACCCCCTTCACGTAGTCACACACGCACACAAGTTCGATGTGTGTGTATGTGTTTGTTCGTGTGGTTTTTCTGCAGTGTGTGATTACGAACACATTTGACTATTGCGGAATTTTATTTTGAAATGCTTTATTTTGTTAACTTTACCGGCCTGCCTCTTATGTCTAGGTTTGACTTCCTGCCAGAATTGACGCGATTCACCCGCGGCTCGCGAAAAAAATAGAGCCGACGCCGAAATGATCGCTGCACGGCGCGGGCTTGAGTGCGGGCTGGAGCGCGATTCGCGGCGCTTCGGCGGCCGATGTGGTCTATAGAATAGCTTAACAAGGGCGCCGAATGAAGGCGGTCCCATTTTCGTGGCGCTTCCGCGGCCGGTGTGTCCCCGGCGTTACTGTAGCATTCAGTCAATATTGAGAAGGCCGGAACTGATGGTGAATGATGATTTATTGAGCCGTCCATATCAGTCACAGTGAGCAACATGTTAAAGGAGGAGCTGCTCTATGATGATGTAGAAGAGTTCTTTTGGACAGATTCAAAGGTCACCTTAGGATACATAAATAATGAGGCAAGGCGCTTCCACACATTTGTTGCGAATAGAGTGCAGAAAATACGGAGCCACACCTCACCGCAACAATGGTTTCATGTACCTACTGATGAAAATCCCGCCAACATGGCTTCCAGGGGCACATCTGTAAAGGAACTGCTTTCAACCAACTGGCTCACCGGCCCCCAGTTTCTGTGGAAAGGAGAAATACAGCTTCCAACAAGAAAGACTATCGAGCTCCCAGTAGGAGACCCGGAGGTGAGAAAGGTGCAGACCCTAAACACTCAAGCTGTAAAACATGCAAGTCTCAGTGACCACCTCACAAAGTTCTCCTCCTGGTCCCGTGCAGTTAGTGCTGTAGCACGTCTCAGACGATATCTGCTCAAAGACAAATCAAAGACACTCACCACTGTAGCTGAAAGGAAAATAGCGGAAACTGTGATCATCAAAGATTTGCAAGGACAAGTGTATCAAAATGAAATAGACACACTCAAAAAAGGCAAACAACTCCCAAAGAACAGCAAAATAAGCAACTTGGATGTTTTCATAAACAAAGACAGTGTGCTCAAGATTGGTGGAAGGCTTCAGCTTTCATCTCTGCCCAGTTCAATCAAACAACCAACACTCATTCCCGGAGAACATCACATTGCAAAACCGATAATCGCACAGTCTCATGAAAGAGTTAATCATCAAGGAAAAGGCTTCACCATGAATGAGATACGATCCAGTGGCTATTGGATCCCAAAGTTGAGCCAAAGGGTTTCCTCCTACATTCGGCAGTGTGTGTTCTGTCGTAAACAAAGAAGGCCTGTGGAAGGACAAAAAATGAGGGATTTACCCACAGAGAGGACTGAACAATCTCCACCCTTCACCTACTGTGGTATGGATGTTTTTGGACCATTTCTGACCAAACAAGCACGTAAAAAACAGAAAATGTATGGACGCCTTTTCACATGCTTCTATTCACGTGCAGCCTGGTTTACTTCCTTTCATGTCAGGCAAAGGCGGACTGGTCATTGGGAGTACTGGGACTTTTCCAGGTGGGCTTATGGGTGTGTGGGCCAGTGTGATCAAAAAAAGGGAAAACAAAGTTTAATACAGCTGGGCGTGAGCTAGCCGCTTAAGAGGTTTGGGAACTTGCCCAGCCAGAATGCTCGGCTGCAAATTCCCAGACTGAATTACTGTCCTGGTCCCTCCCTGGTGTCGGGTATTTTGAAAAGCAAGAGTACAGAATGCACAGGTGTGTTAATGAGGGCTGCATCTCATTCAGAGAAAGTTGTACTCACCAGAGATTTACCGAACCACAAAGAGCTGGAGCCCTCGTTTGTCCACGTGTACTCGCCTTACTTTAGTGTGTGCTGTGAAAGTGTATATGCTCCATTTAAATGTATAAATGTTTAGAAAGTAGAATAAATCACTGGTAATTTTCTTTCATTTGGAGCTGTTTTTAACCAAACTGTCCACATTAATCTTGGTCATGCCTGTACTAGCCGTTAGCTTGTCAATCTGATAGAAACTTCTTCAAATTCAATCTACCACACAGAAGATAGTAATAGTTTATAATCTCTTTATATACAAAGTAGATTGACTTAGTGTGAATCGTTCTCTTTCTTTATGTAAATACTTTTAGAAGGTTAAATGTGTTTTGATTTAAACTGCAGCTTAACTGTCAAATTTCTTCTACTTCTCCTTATTTCAGATATGAAGAAATTGCCATGGATGAGGACCACGCCGGAGGTTCTACCCAGAACTCGGTGAGTATTGCTCAGGTTAGTCTTTTTGGCTGACTGCAGTGTGCCTGGATGTGTTGTGAATATACAGTGGTGCGCCTGTAACCTTAGATTTGTCTGCCTGGCAGCTCTGGGAATACACAGAAAAGCTGCACGGCACATTGACACATTACAGTCCGAGCTGCTGTGAATTCATCAGACCTGCCGCGGAAAGGAGAAAGGCGGGGAGGATTAATAACATCTACAGTGTTATCTAGTTGGCCTAATTTCCTGAGACATATCAAGCATCAATTAGAGAGAATTACAAGTAGATGCAATTAACATGTCACAACAAATTATATCCAACAAACGCTGATCTCCTCTCTGGCTGTTAGACAGATTTGAGCATCTGAAGGAAAACTGGCGATTGTTCAAATCTAAACTGACAATCTGAACTTTAGAAGATTATTTACTAATTCCTTTTTTTCCCCCTTTTTTAAAGTGACTGCAGCGAGTCTTTGAATTTGACGTGCGGTGATTAGCGGCTGATAAGACTTCGGTCTGTTCACAATAAACAAAGAAAAAGCATCCAGCTGAAAAATAATTCTCTTCCAAGGAGGGGAAATGAGTGCAGAAGCTAATTGAGAGGCTGATGTCTGTGGAAGCAGCAAGTCTTTCTTGTGTGTGTTTTTGAACGTGTGTAGATTTTGTACATATACTCACGAGTGTGTTTGTGTGTATTTATCAAAAGATAGATGCCGAGCTGGGGAAAAGAAAGTAGGCAGGCCCTGAGGCAGTCACCATCTCTGTGCTTAAGAGACAGTAAACATCCTTTAAAGAGAAACGCGTAGCTGTGCACCTCCATACAAACACTCTTTAATTATCAAGATCATAAGCGCTTGCATAAAACTCCGTCTCTTACAGACATTAGCTGTCAGCTGGGTTTTATTCTCTGGGCAGCAGCTCCTCCTTTCTTTTTGAATTCAGTGTGCTGGATGCAGTTAAAGCTCCATTTTCTTCTTTTCAAGCTTTAGAGATGCAAAAAATTTCAACAGGAGGCTACATCCTAATCTTTCCTTATAAACATGGCTACAATAAAGGCATATGCGATTATTCAGTTTAATAAAATAAGTGCTGACGATGATTTTCCATATTTTATTTAAGAGGACACTGTTAGAAATTTGCCCTAAGCTGCAAATCAGCTCCCTGGTGAAATTACAGGTGCTGGCCAGTAAATTAGAATATCATCAAAAGGTTGAAAATATTTCAGTAATTCCATTCAAAACGTGAAACTTGTACATTATATTCATGCAATGCACACAGACCAATGTATTTCCGATGTTTATTACGTTTAATTTTGATATTTATAGGTGACAACCAATGAAAACATCAAATCTGGTATCTCAGAAAATTAGAATATTCTAAAGGCCAATGAAAAAATGTTTGTTTCTCTAATGTTGGCCAACTGAAAAGAATGAACATGAAAAGAATGTGCATGTATAGCACTCAATACTTAGTCGGGGCTCCTTTTGCCTCAATAACTGCAGTAATGCGGCGTGGCATGGACTCGATCAGTCTGTGGCACTGCTCAGGTGTTATGAGAGCCCAGGTTGCTCTGATAGTCGTCTTCAGCTCCTCTGCATTGTTGGGTCTAGCGTATTGCATCCTCCGCTTCACAATACCCCATAGATTTTCTATGGGGTTAAGGTCAGGCGAGTTTGCTGGCCAATCAAGGACAGGGATACCATGGTCCTTGAACCAGGTGCTGGTGGTTTTGGCACTGTGTGCAGGTGCTAAGTCCTGTTGAAAGGTGAAGTCTGCATCCCCATAAAGTTGGTCAGCAGCAGGAAGCATGAAGTGCTCTAAAACTTCCTGGTAGACGGCTGCATTGACCCTGGACCTCAGGAAACAGAGTGGGCCAACACCGGCAGATGACATGGCACCCCACACCATCACTGACGGTGGAAACTTTACACTGGACCTCATGCAACGTGGATTCTGTGCTTCTCCGCTCTTCCTCCAGACTCTGGGTCCTTGATTTCCAAAGGAAATGCAGAACTTGCTTTCATCAGAAAACATAACTTTGGACCACTCAGCATCAGTCCAGTCCTTTTTGTCCTTGGCCCAGGCGAGACGCTTCTTGCGCTGTTTCATGTTCAAGAGTGGCTTGACACACGGAATGCGACACCTGAATCCCATGTCTTTCATGAGTCTCCTCGTGGTGGTTCTTGAAGCGCTGACTCCAGCTGCAGTCCACTCTTTGTGGATCTCCCCCACATTTTTGAATGGGTTTGTCGTCACAATTCTCTGCAGGGTGCGGTTATCCCTAGAGCTTGTACACTTTTTTCTACCACATTTTTTCCGTCCCTTCGCCTGTCTGTTAATGTGCTTGGACACAGAGCTCTGCGAACAGCCAGCTTCTTTAGCAATCACCTTTTGTGTCTTGCCCTCCTTGTGCAAGGTGTCAATGATTGTCTTTTGGACAGCTGTTAAGTCAGAAGTCTTCCCCATGATTGTGGTGCCTTCAAAACAAGACTGAGGGACCTTTTAAAGGCCTTTGCAGGTGTTTTGAGTAAATCAGCTGATTAGAGTGGCAGCAGGTGTCTTCTATATTCAGCCTTTTCAGAATATTCTAATTTTTTGAGATACCAAATTTGGAGTTTTCATTAGTTGTCACTTATGAATATCAAATTTAAATGTAATGAACATTGGAAATACATTGGTCTGTGTGCATTGCATGAATATAATGTACAAGTTTCACGTTTTGAATGGAATTACTGAAATATTTTCAACCTTTTGATGATATTCTAATTTACTGGCCAGCACCTGTAGATGGCTAAAGAGATTTTGTGCTTTTTTTTTTTTTGCCGTCTGCATAATCACTTCACTGTGATGTCTTAATTATTGTTTAGAGAGCAAGGGCTTGTGAAAAATCTGCTGTCTCTGTCCTGGTTATGATGCCTGTTTAACATTTCCTGAGACTTGATCAGTCGTGGGAAGGGTGAATGGGGCCCAACTTCACTTGCTGGCTCTGAGCTCCTAATTGGAAATGCATGTGCTGAAAGTTGTATTTAAATAACAGGAGAAAAAAATAATCCCACAGCACCAGTTGACTTTGAGAAAGTTCCTGACCAGCTCATATTTTGCAGCAGAATGCTCCAAACTGGTTTTGATGTCTCATCGAAGGCTGTGACTTATTTCTCTGGGTGAAAATGTTCCATGACCTAATGTTTGGCTTTTGCCGCTCATTTTGTTAAATAAATAAAGAATGGCAACTTGAAGAAATACCTGCGTCTGGTACCACTTAGAGGAAAAGAGAGGACAGTTAAGGAGAAAGAGTGGGGCTTTTGTGTTGACGCTCTGCGACTTGGCGTTCAGGAGGATGTGCTTATGCTCGCCAAAAAGGAGCATTTATAATTTTTCTGTCACTTTCTGTTTTTTCTTTTTCTCCCAGACTTAATGATCAGCATTTAGGACAAAACGCTCTTTGTCTGCAACGAAACCCGAGGGGGGTGCTTTTGAGACATTTGATACTACTTGAGTTTCATTTTTTTTTTGATTGAATTAACCGAGTTTGTGCATGCATAGATTTCAGCACAGCTGTGGTGAAATGAGGACGCTAATGACCGATTAAAACCCGAACCCTGGTGGGCCTTTGAGCTCAAAGCCACAGAAATCAAGTGTTTGCCTGTTGGTAAAGCTTAACCCACTTGTTTGTCTTAAGACAGGTTAATTGCAAACCCACGGTTGGCATCCACTCTGAGCTGTTTTATGGCACCAAGGTCTTGTTGTTTCTTCCCCGTTACCAAGCAGGGAAAGGTCACAGTCTGTTAAGCTCCTCCTGAGAGACCCGTGAAACCAAATGGATGTTTTTTCTTAATTCTTCCGTTTTTATTTTCCTTCCTAGCTCCACTCACTCTAAACATTCCAGGTGTGCAAATATGAAAGAAGGGGGCTGCCACTGTTTTGTTTTTTTCTTGGTGGGGCAGCAAAGAACGCCTCATTCGCTTTGATGAGCGATGTGTTCATGCGTGGACTTCAATGTCACCCGCCATGAGGCAGCTGTGAAGTCGCAGCTCATGTCTGTGGTGCCATTTACTCAGTGATGAAGTGCAGAGATCGCAGTCGGTTCCACATTCACCTCCCTCCCCCTTTTTACACACTTGTACGCACGCTGTCGGAGCATGTGTTCCTCCCACCTCAGCTGTATTGTGACTGCACGCCACCGCTAATACCAGTATTCATTAAATCTCAAGCTCCACGATCACACCGATAAAGGTTGACTGAGCGATTATGTAAGGTTTTGTCATCAGAAGGCATTAAGATCCAGTTGCGCTCCCCCCCCCCCCCCCCACTGCATCCTCAAATGTTTTCTTGGTACAGAAATAATTAGTTTCATTTGATTTCCCTGTTAGATGCAAGGATATTTTTGTTGCCCCAGCAAGAATTGGCGCCGTCTCACCGTAAAGGTGACATATCAGCATCCCTGTTGAAGTTAATTTGCCATCAAATTTGCGATTCGAGCTGCCAAAGGGAAGACGTGGGGAGTGGATTGTAACTCATAAGTATGCATTGGGAAAGAGCGTTGATTAACATTGAGGGCTCATGAGACAGGCGCACTAAATGTGTATCATCTAGCCTCAGAGCCTGGCGCGGGGATTCAATATGATATCTTGCATAATGTGTCCTTGGTTCCAGACTCGGGAAGAAAGCCTTGCACCATTGGTTCCCTTTGCCTTTTGCCTCGTCTCTCGTGCAGCTGTCCAGGCTCCAGGCAAGAGCTGAGTGAAATCTGACAGGACTTGTGAAATAGACGGGAGTCTACATAACTGGTGGCATTCTTATGTCAAACTGTAGAAAATATGTTTTTCGCAGGGCATTAGGTACGCTGTGGACGTCACGTCGCTGTACTCACAAGCAGCAAATGGTGCAACAAGAGATCTGGGAACCGTTCAGACTGTAAACAGTGGTTCATTAAACCAACCTTTGTTAGTCATCTATTGACACGGGTCAAGGGACTGGTGAATGAAAGAATGATTGTGCATTTTTGCACAAGCGCTCCATGTTTTCATCAATCTACTGAGTGATGCCCCTCTCTCATATTTCCCCACAGAATGCCTGTGGCAGTAGTATTTATTTGGCACATTCTCAGCATGCTCCCACTCTTGCGGTTGAAGTGTTGCATAGCAACTGAGAAAAACAGCTTTAAATATTTTCGTTAAAAAGGTTTTAAGAAAATAAAGAACAGCCTGCAATTACTGTTCATTTCTCCCGAGTTCATAAGTTTAAGGAGCTGCAGAAGTGCGCCAAGTAATAAATGAAAAACCAAATTAGGCTTCGCGTAGGCCTGGAGAAAATTAAAATTGTGTAGAGTATGTCGTCCCGCTCCTGCCAATTGGTTTCATCTATTTCTCTTTTGTTTATTAAATAAATGCTGTCAGATGCCCGCACCTTCACTAATTCATAACTGTTTTGAAACAAAGCTAGCAGGAGTTTTAAGAGTTCGGCTCAGTTTTCCAGCCAGTGGAGTCTGTCTTTGACAGGATGGAAAAATGTGTAGGTGGGTGCAAATTTGAAGTGATGTGCTTCAGGAAAACGAATAGGGATGGAGCGATGGGGATGGGGGAGCATGTGGAGAGAGAGAAGGCT
Source organism: Nothobranchius furzeri (assembly GCF_043380555.1). Lineage (NCBI taxonomy): Eukaryota > Metazoa > Chordata > Actinopteri > Cyprinodontiformes > Nothobranchiidae > Nothobranchius > Nothobranchius furzeri. The sequence goes on along the minus strand of NC_091756.1, from coordinate 41,924,787 downwards.
GGATGACGCACAGCAGGTGACAGACAGACACTAATAGTAATGGCTCTTATCAGTGCTTCGCTCGCGCTCTCTTTTCACATGGGCTCTGACATCCTCCTCCTACTCCACCCCCTCCATCTAGCGGGGGGGGGGGGGGGGGTGTTGGGAGCTCGCTGGGTTGCGCAGCCCGCTCAGACGGAAAGAGCCTGCCAAACACCGGTCCCCTCACATATAAATTGCATCATCAACATTGCCTAGATTATTCCAAGCTCTCCCACCGGGTTTATGGCAGCACCGGCTCAACTTTAACTGTTTGACTCACTGAAGACATTCAGGTTTCCTGAGTGAGCTGTGCTTGGATCTGCTGTGAAACACACCAGTTCTATTCTGTCTTAAGTTTTTAAACTAAATCCTGGGGAGGTGTGTCTGTGTTTTCACTCGCGGAGGGTTATTATAAGGACGAATCTGCTTTATTTTATGTCTTGAGTTGTCAAATGTTAAGTTATGACATGTTTTGCACATAAAGGGAAACAGGTTCTAGGATTTATTGGAAAAAATAAGAGCTTAGTGATGGAATTCATTTGGCTGAGTGTTTCTAGGTATCTTTGTTTACTCGGATAGAATCAGTTTGTTCAAAACATATTTTAAAATAATGAAATTGCCTCGTAATTTATTTTAAAATAAATAATTTTTTAGCTAACAAATTAATTTACTTTGAAAAGTTTACATATTCCCAAATCAGTGAATAAATTAGGATATAGTAAAGAAAGTAAGTACATTTTATTTATCACAGACATAGAACCACAAAGTGCTTCACATAGATCAAAACAAAGTCAAAGTCATAAAATCACAATGATCTCAAAAGAGAAATAGATTAAATCTGAAAAACAAAGTAAAAAATTATGAAATATCATAAAACAGATTAAAAATTAATTACAAATTTGAGTTAAAAATAAGAAAACAAAAGATTTAGGTAAAAGCAGCTTTAAATAAAAGGGTCTTTAGCTGTTTTTTGTGTCCAGACTGTCAGTGCTGCGTAAGGATAAAGGAAGATCATTCCAAAGTTGGGGTGCAACAGTCTGGAAGGAGCGATCACCTCAACTTTTATATCTGGTCTTTGGAACTTCTAGAAAGTTCTGGTGTGTGGACCTGAGGGCTCGGGTTGGAGCATAAGGCTGTAACGGTTCAGTAATATAGGGAGGAGCTTGACCATGTAGAGCATTGAAAGTTATAATCAGGATTCTAAAATGAACTCTAAAGATAATGGGTAACCAGTGCAGAGACATTAGAATAGGAGCGATGTGAGCTCTTCTGCCATTGCAGTTCTGGACCAAATGAAGGAGGTCACAGGCTTTTTTGGTAAGACATTTGAAGAGCGTGTTAGAGTAATCTAGATGGGAGGAGATAAAGGCATGATAACCATTTCAAGTTAATGTTTTGACACCAACCTTCGCAGTTTGGACATATTTCTTAAGTGATAAAAACTGTTTCGGACCAATGTTTTTGAGTGGCCATCAAGAGACATTGATTGATCAAAAACAACACCCAAATTCCTCAAGTTTATCTTGATGGCAGAAGATAAAGTACCAAGTGTTTGACTAATTAGGGTTCAGAGTCTAACTGAAGGAAGTTTTCTTCTAGTTAATATATATCTGGTAACCACATACTGTTTATCTCATTTACATACATGACACAAAAGTTAATTACTTTTCCTATTGTTATAGATAGCAACCAACTGGTAAACAATTATGTAAATTTTAACTGGATAGTCCTGAGAATATTAGCTAATTTCATAATTCAGGTATATTAACATTTAGCCTCTATCTGTACAGATGGCATCATTGTATTAAACTAGTGTCATTTATATGGAAAAAATATTTAAAAGAGAATAGATTGTGACTCACTTAGCTTTTCATAAGTCCAACTTTCACTTTCTTGCTCATTACCGTGAACCATCAGGGCCATAAAACTTTTTCACCTGCTGATTTAAATGCAGAAGTCAGGTCTTCTGACTCTTGAACTGCCCATTCAGTGCTGGGTTTATATATATATATATATATGTATATATATATATATTCGCTTTTTCGTTTGTATATTTGTTCTTTAAATGAAGCTTTAGGCAGAAATCAGCCAGAACGAGCTTGTATGTCGGGTCCTGTAGTAATTCCCGTTTGTGTGTGTTTCTTTAGCGAATTATGCAAAATTTTGCGGCATTCGTTCCGCCTCACTTGGTAGTAATATTGCGGTAATGGTCTGTCCTATAAACGGCTGTTGCGCCATGGCGCAACAGAGGGAGGTTTCATGATGACGTGGGGAGTTAATGCCGAGCTCCGGCCGCCAAATACATTGAGAATGAAAGTAAACACGAACAATAAGTTTAGCTTTTTGAACAAAATCAGCTGAGACTGCAAATTGGAGCGCTGCATCGCTCCGTGAGCGTCTCTCTGTTAGAGCTGAAACTCAGAACACAAGAGACAGCACAGAGCTGCATTGTTCTGGGGCTCCCTGTTAATAACTTATAACTGAGGAGTTTTTCATGACGCAAAAAAAAAAGCACAACAAAAAAACACCCCTTTTGTGTTTCTTAAGAAGATCTTTGTTCAAGATGTAGGTGTCAGATGAAAAGGCACACTTAGGCAGAAATAACTGGTGGTGGTTTGGTACACCTGTACTCTCACAGATGCACAATATTTATCGTATGTTGTATATGAACGATTTGCTTGAAGGCTCTTTAAGACAATCTGTCTGATAGTATGTTAAGTAAAGGATTGATAGCTTTACATGCTAACGATGAGCTCGTGTCTAGTGAATAATATTAGGTTGTCCTGCTCTGAGTCATTGTCAGAGTTAAAACCTAGATATTGATGTTACTGCTCTTTAAGAAGAGGACCTATTTTATGTTGATCTTTTAACTTGATGAGGTGAATGTTTTGAAGTTGTTCTTCTAGGTCTTTTTATTTATAAAGGCATACATTTGATACATTCCTTCATTTTATCTGTCATTTTCTTTTTATTGTTTTTCTACTTGTCATCATGACTGGATTGTTTCATTATTAGGACCATCACAGTGGGTCATTACTGAATTCTTAGCAGTTGAACTTTCACCTTTTACTTCCAAGTTCTTTCATTGTCAAACTCAGGACATATTATTCTAATGAACGCACACATACACACTTTGCTATTGCCACCCCTACCCTGCAGCACCCCCTCCTGCCTCCCATACCCACTCACACTTGCCCTCCTTTCCCCTCCCGGCCCTAAAAGAAGACAGTTTGAGGGAGAGAAAAGACAGACAGACAGACAGACAGACAGACAGACAGACAGAGAGAGAGAGAGAGAGAGAGAGAGAGAGAGAGAGAGAGAGAGATTCAGGAGGAGCAAGCTTTGAAGTGGCTTTCCATCGCAGCGAGTGTGCCGGCCGTCTCCCCGAGATGTGTCACCTTTGCCGAGAGGGAATAGGAAAATCACGTTTCGAATGGTAATGATAACATACTAATCACTTCAGCTCTTTGAAGAACCCGGGGAGTGCGTCTACTCTGTCAGTATCCCTGGCTGCTTCATGCTCCCAGGCACACACAGACAGTGCAGCCATGGTCTAGGTGTATTAGCGTAAGCATTGCATGTCAATACGTCCCTTCTGTTTCAACTGATCAATTGGGGCTCATTATAGCCCAAGCTTGGTATCCATTTTCTCCCATAAGCACACTGCCACCATGTCTGTTGGTGCCACTACCTCTTCCACACCCAAGTAACCAAACCTCAAAGCCCCCACACACACTTTTCACCAAAACAACCCCTGTATTCAACCCTGTTCGCCATCTTTATGTTGGTTTCCACCCACATCAAACTCATTTTTCTCACCTATCCCTCCACCTGTTCTATGTCTCCATCCTCCTTCTGCCCTCCCTTTAACTATTAAAACTATCTCAGCAATTTTAAATGACATCTGTCAGCTACACAAAGTAAAATGGAAAAGAGGGAAGGAAAGGAGTTCAGAGGGAGTTTTCTTCTCCCTGCTCCTTTCCCATCCCTCTTGTTGTCAAACTTTGAAAAGTATGTCGTTTGCTTTTTTTCTTCTTCATTTTTCCACATTTCTCATTTCCTCTGAGTGATTAGCTGGTACACAGTTTGACAGCCCGACCAAGACTGGAGATTTCAGTTCTTCCCTTGTCCCCTTCACTCATGTGATGGGAATCAAACCTCGTCAGTGGGATTTTGCCATTCATCAGGTTGCTTTTTAGTGTCAAATGTGTTCAATCTGATGAGTTTGTGAACATGACGCATTAGAAGGGCCATCAAAACAAACATCATTTGAGTAAACATTCAACTCTTCCATGTTTGTGATCCAGTACGCTATGTAGTGTGGGTTTTTAATGAAAACAGGTTTTTACACTGGTCTCAGCTAGCACAAAAAGTTAAAAATTGTGGAATATAATCAGAACCTATTTTAGTTATTTGAGGTTTAATTTTTTTGTTGATGAGAGAGTGAAAATGCGTATAGGGTGCCTAACCTCTCCTTTCCACCGGAGCCGTGACGGAGCCGTCAGCAGTACGTTATTGCAGCAGCACGTCATAGCTGCTGATAGGAACCGCTGTGGTCAACAGATTCTTTTCCACCAGAGCCGTCAGCAACGCGAGTCGGCCGCTTCTCAGGAGCAGCATGTCGCGGCCTTTACGCACCGGTTCTATTTTCTTCGCGCTACGCCTCTGAAACGGGTCAAGTTCGACATTTTTGGGGAAGGAAAGACAGGAAATCGGACGCGGAAACGGAGCAAAGCTTCCCGAGATTTTCAGAATAAAGAAACGTACTGTCTTCCGGTTCCTTTACTTTAAAAAAAAGTTATCACCTAGCTAGCGATCTCCTTTGTTTTTCCATAATGGACGACAAAAGGTTGATTACTGAAGTGGAGAAGTACCCAATCCTGTATTGGCGATTATAAAATGGACAGAACATAAAACACAAACCTTTTGGAGCCATGTTGTCGTTTTCTCCTGCTTGTTGTTGTGTTTACTGACAATGTCACGTGTGATTTTGCTAATGTTGCGTGACTTTGTGCTCTGTCGATGACAGCGGCTCCCCTGCTGCTTTGCGTCTCGTGGGAAGAGCCAAGCAGCAGCATACGCGAGCAAGACGTGCTGCTGCAGTAACTTGCTGCTGACGGCTCCGGTGGAAAGGAGGGCTAAGTCTACTCCCTTTCCGGTCTGCTCATGGGTCCCCCGGAAAAATAAAAAAAATGAATGCAAGTAAATGGGGCTAAAAGGCTATTTTCTAATCCACTTTGCCTTATGCCCTGGGTCACACATATGTTGTACTTCAATTTAAATGAAAAGGAATGATGTGTGTTTCGACCATGCCTGTCACATACTTAGAGATTTATCGACTTGTAAAAATTCATAAATGCTACAACTACAAATCAGACGTTGGCCTGTCGCATATATGACATCACCACAGAATCTCCTCTCCCCTAGTGTAGCTGCTACTTACCACATGGCCAGATTTACGGTGGTTCTTTACTCCTGGACAAAGGATTCAAAGCTCGCTGAACTTAAAGCCATTTTTCCTCCTTTTTTTCTCCATGTCTGTTTCAATGACATCAATTTGGTGATGTGCATTTATAGTCCTGGACATATTTTCACACAAAAACCCATGATACATTTTGCCCCCGTTTGAAAATAAGTTCTTTCTTGGCATCAGAATGTGTCTTTAAAATTTACGGACATCATATGTGAAATCCATGGCACAAAACAAACGGGATTGGTCGACACGCCCGCCTTTACTTTTCATTTAAATTTATTTTCATACTTTGGGGCAGCAGTAGCTCAGGTGGTAGAGCAGGTTGTCCAGTAATCGGAAGGTTGGAAGTTTGATCCCGGCTCCGACCAAAGAATGCTGCTGCCGTGTCCTTGGGCAAGACACTTAACCCGCCTTGCTTGCTGGTGGTTAGAGGGGCCGGTGGCTCCAGTGCTCTGCAGCCTTGCCTCTGTCAGTGTGCCCCAGGGCAGCTGTGGCTACATCGTATAGCTCATCCTCACCAGTGTGTGAATGTGTGTGTGAATGGGTGTATTACTGATTGTGTTGTGAAGCGCCTTGGGGGGGTTGTAGAACCCTAAGAAGGCGCTATACCAATACAGGCCATTTACAATGAGTAACTTTCTCTTATTTTTATATCATTTTATTGAGCCAGTGTGTGCTAAAATGACTCTTAATAGGGTTAATGAAAGGCCACCCCCTATTGCCCCCTGTGGCCAGAATATTACACTTCTAACCCTAACCCTAACTTCAGACTGGCAAGCCACTTTGTTGGGATTCCGAAAAAATGTAGCTGACATACCTAGTGGGGCAGCCTGGTTCTAGCACAGGGGTGCCCAATCCTGGTCCTCGAGGGCCGGTATCCAGCATGTTTTAGTTTCAATTCTGTTTCAGCACACCTGATTTCAATCAGCAGGTGATTAACAGGCTTCTGCAGAGCCTGATGAGATGCTGCACAGGTGATTCAACCAGTTAATTAAGTGTGTTGGAGCAGAAAAACCACAGAACCTGCTGGATACCGGCCCTCCAGGACCAGGATTGGGCACCCCTGTTCTAGCATGTTTCCTGCGTGTTTTAGATCATGAACACAGCTGATTTGTTTAATTTAGTGATGAATCACTGCTGTAGACACTCATGAAGGCTGGGAAGACATTTCAGCTGTTAGATGAAGTTGTTAAAAAGACGAACGCACAGTGAGGAAGAGAGTTTTGTTTTTGGATTCTGCAAACAAACAATAGGGGGCGCTAAAAGCAAGACAAACCTGCCTAGTTCGCTTTTGATTAGACAGATTAAAATAGATTCATTGAAAGTTTTCATGAACAACTTTCATCGCTTGAGGTTGTTGTGCAAATATTATATTTGCAGTTTGGGAACAAAGTGTCTAAAATAAAAGTTTTGTCCAGGTTTGAAAACTACTTGAAATTTTCATTCGAAATAAAAAATTATAAATGTTTAAAAGAAACTTCCAGGAGTCATGATTCTGAATAAATGTCTTATAAACAAAGTGTTCCACAGTAGTTCTTCAAAGCTGTGGAACGTATTTAATATTTCTTTATCACAACATAACTTTAAGGACATATGTGAACCGCTTTAAAGCTGTCTCTAGATACATTTCATTTTCATTAATTGTTTCAGTCACAGAAGTGCCCATTTCTGAGCTAAACCTGTGCACTTCAGTGAACCTATTTTCTCACTTTCTGTTTTGTTTGGTTGGTAATAATTAACACCAACAGGCCAAATTAAATCCAGTGATTTACTTTGTATAAACTGCTGCTGAGTTTCCACACACTTAAAACCTTTGCAAGCCTGGCAGGCAAAAACAACAAAAAAGGAAGATTCATTTAAAAAATTGTGAAACGTGTTGATTTTGTGATGCATTGTTTTCACCAAATACTTTGAAATGATGTTGAAATTATATTTATTAAAATTGTTAGAAAGTTTAGAGGGTAAACTCTAACTTATGCATCATGAGTTGCTGTTGTGATCAACTAATTTATTCAAACCAATGGCAGAAAAGGCATTTCATGTAACTTTATTTGCTTTTACACATCATTATAATATCATCAAATGCGTTGTAATACATGGCTGTACTGCTTTAAAACAATGTTGATTTAAAGAAGAGATTTCACTCTTTATTAGAACATGATTTTGTTTTTAATGAAAAAGCTCTTTAGATTTTAATTTTATTCTCCTATTTGTTTAATTCTTTAGTTGTTCTCTGTTTACGGAATGCAAAAAAGTAGCAAAACAATGTGGTAATACAACAAAGTACTTAGTCGTTTCATGTCCAAGACGATTCTTCATTTTCAGCCTCAACCTGCTTTTGCTTGATATTCCATCAGCATATGTGACATTGTCATCCATGAAGGTTATTGCCAAGCTGGTTGAATTATGTTGTCACTGTGGATGTGGTCTGTCTGTTTAGGTGACCGTGTTGATGTGTTTCTTTAAAATGGGTCCCAGCTCTCTCAATCAATTTTTATTTTCTGTTTGTTTCTCCAACGTTGTTTATTTTTTTCTCTTCTCTTCCTCTGTTAATTGCAGAGAGCGACTCTTGAGAGGTCGTCACAGAGACTGGAGGCCGGCTACCAGATAGCGGTGGAGACTGGTATGTGTTCTGTTATGGATTGGAAGCAGGAGTGGGGAGGTGTAGGTGGGGGGTTCAAGATAGTAGCAAGGATGAGTGAGCAACAGCAAATTGTCTTGCTCATGTGTGAGGTGGGTGGATGTGTGTGTTTTTGCTCAGAGTGTGTGTACATTTGGAGGGTTAGGAGTGTGTGTGGGGGGTGGGGTGGGGTGGGACTGTTAACAAAAGAGTCTTTCCTTGACGCCTGATGGCATTTTCGGAAGCACATCAAAGATGAAGCAGGGAGGGAGAGGGAGAAGTGTACAGGCAGCAGATCGGGCGCTGCTTCTCCAGGCTCTGCTCCTAAAGAAAATTCAAGCATCCATATAGCCGTGTGTTATGTATGCACATGTGTTGGGCTAATGGGGTTGTGCTTTCTTTTTTTTTTTATTAGGGTGCAATGCATGCACATTGGGTTGGGGGTGGGTGTTTTATGAAAATAAACAAAGTCAGCATTTCCTCCTGAAGTTCTTAATTCAGGAGTGGAGAAGAAAGAAAATAAAAACACCACTTTCTGTATCTAAAAACACACACAAACTATTTTCCCCCTCATTATCGTGGATGGTTTTAATCTTAAAATAAGAAAAAAAAGTCTCATTGGGATCCTAAATAGATTTAACCAGTTGGTATATGTATTTTTTCCTCTTCCTGTCTTCCTTCCTGACAGCCACCACATTATTGAGGCACAGTGTATTCCTCAGAGATATATCAAAGCTCATTCTTGAAGTATCAACCAGCTTTCTGTGGCTTCCGTAGTAGTTTTGAAAAACGTTGTCAATTTACACTATAATCGCGGGGTTGCTGGTGTGTGCGACATCGACAGATTTAATAATTCAAGTCAAGTAAGGTTCGCAAGCGGACCACCGGCTTTTGATGTTCTCTGTGACTTGCATTTGCAAATTCATAAATACAATCTGCGTTCTCTGCTTAAAAATGTTGATTCAAAAGCCTCAGTTGATTCTGACATTATTCCAGTTTCTCGATGGCGTCAAATTCTGCGACAGCGAGCATTTTTTTTCCCCCCTACCCAGCAACTTCCCTCACTACAGCTTGTTTTGATCATTTGCCTCACAGCTTGCTTGTTGGTGAAAAATTTGGCCCTAGCTTAATATCGTTCAGGACCCACTGGGCCCAGCAGTTTCTCCTGCTGTTGTTGGCCACATGCCCCTTGACCCTGTGTCACTGGTGGCTGTCGTACTCACACTATGTGAGGCTAGGTAAGAACAATGCTCGTTTATCCTGTCTTGGTCCCACACACTTGGCTTGGCCCACACCAGCTGTGGGGTGTGTTTGTGGTTTTGTGGAGAATCTTCACCCTGCGTCTTTAATCCATGACCCCCTTTCCTTTTACTCTGCTTACTTTTTGCCAGTTTTTCTGTACAGTTCGTACAGTATGTACAGTCTATGGTACAGTTGGACAAAAAAGTAAATAATTTTTGCTAGAAAGTTTTTTAGGTATACAATAAATATAAACCATTTACAACATTCCAAATGTACCTATGGTGATCTGAGATTTTTCTACTAATTTTAGAAAGTAGCACTATTTTTTATGAATATTTTAATTTTGTCTGTGACCCTTATAGTTATATTTACCAATTTTTCTTCAAAAAAGCTTTGAATCTACTGATTTAAAAACTGCAGCATATTATTCTGCATGTTAACATTGCCATGTGAGAATATTTTGGTAATTTTTTGATGATTTATGGATTTTTCAGGATTTTTTTTAAATCATTTGATTAGTGAATCAAAAAAATGAAACTCATAGTTTTTGTTGAAAATCTATTAAATCTAGAGACATTCTCAAGTATTTATGTTATTTGTAATATTCTGTTGATGTATAGATTATTGTTTGATAATCTTTAGATCAAATATGGATTTTATAATGATGTTTTTGTTTCGGAGTCTTTCATCCATTCAAACACCCAGCCACACGCTGGTGGGAATGAGCTACAATGTAGCCAAACCTTCCCTGGGGTGCACTGAGAGGTCCGGCAGCATTTTGTGGTCAGAGATGGGATCGATCCTTCAACCTTTCGATTACCGCACAAGCCGCTCCACTTCCTGAGCTAATTCTGTCCCATGCAGAACATGATTTCGCTCATTAAATCTTCACGTTCTTTAAAAAGGAAACACTGGAATTCGATTGTAATCACGACTGAGAAGTCAGCCATGCCTGTGAAAGATATGTGTATAGGCTAAGCAAAAGGTTTAGTGATGTTTCCTGAGTGTTACTTTCACTGCGCCAGTTGAAGTGAGCTGACAGGACGCCGGCGGGAGAACGTGTTTTTCTGGGCGGGACCGCGTGAGGAGTGGCGAAGGCGAGGGTGGGGCCGGGTGGGTGACTGGCGCTGGATGGCTTGGAACCCGTTGATAACTGCTTGCAGTTCTAGTTAATTTTAATTTTTTTTAACCACAAACTGTTGGATATTTTTATAATTGTACCTTTTTGAGGCCTAAAAGCTGCCCATTTTGTGTTTTTAACACTTCCTGAATCTCTGTGTTTGCCAACTGTAGCTGTTCATGAAAGGTTGAGCAAGGATGTTGATTGTGAAAACTCTGTACCTCTGTAACCTGAGAAGGCCCCACCTTCTCCTCCATCCTTTGAATAAAGCCCCTGACGAACTGAGAACACGGGGGAGTGACATGAGGACAGCCTCGGAGGGGGTTTTCCTCTGCGTTAACTCTCCATTATTTTGGGGACTCAGGGTAAAATGTCTTCCTTGTTGTCATGTGTGTTTATTTCAGGTTCCAGGGTTATGGAGATTAAATATCACCCAAATATTTAATTACCTAACACAAACGTTGCTGAATTTTTACATTGATGACAGATTTTTTTGATGGGAGATAAGTGTGGAAGGTCCAACTTTTCTAGGTATCATTTAAATGTTTGTAAATGTCTACTTTTTTAGGGTTAAGATATTAAAGTTTGGGGTGATCCTAATGAGATAAATATGGTAGAAAACCTCCACAACTGTCTACTTATGTATACATATCTGTTCTGTGTAGTTGTTTTTTTTTTATCATCTTTGTGATTTACGTGTTTTGTGATAACTAGCAAATATTGCATGATTCTGGGCGTTTTTTCTTTGCATTTAGTCAAATGTTGGCATTTGGATGCCATGCTGGGTTTTTGGGAGAGATGATTCTCCTGTAGCTTTCACCTGGCTGGACAAAATGATCAATCAATGAAGGGAAAGTCAGAAAAATAAGCTTGAACTTGATTTATTGCCTCTATATTATTGTGCTACCTGCCTTTTCAGCAGGTTTCTGGAGAGTAAACAGTTAAAATGCACACTGTTTCACATGCAGACTGTATTTGCCTACCACATTATTTTTTTTATGAAAAATACCTGCAATTTAATGATTTACAGGATTAAAACACGATTAAAACCCTTTTCTTGCAGTTGCTGGACATGCAGGCTTCTCACACTACATTCCTTCTCTTCTTTTCCAGATTCAGTGATAAGGATGCTCATCACCGATGTCTTCATGACTCATGAGGAATGGATGAGAGCCAGAGAGAGGGTGAGTACACACCTGTCACCTGCACAAACTGGGGTCTCTGTTCTAACAAGTGTATGCAAAGCTGTAAGCCGTGACAGCTGGTTAGCAGTACTGTCGTTTTTTAGTTTTTATTTTGTCAAGTAAAGTCTTAGACATACTTGTGCAGAAACTAAGTCAGCAGAATTGACAAAGCAGCCTGTGTACATTTGGTTACTATTGTTTTCCAGTCTCTGATACTTTCATTATGATTTTTTTTATTCTGTGCTTTCATTTTATTTATTTTAAGATCCATACACATTTTGTCACAAAAAATCAGAATATAAGTTCACAAATGATTAGTTTCTTTTCTTTTCTATTGGCTGTGGTTGATTTTTCCCGCTGCCATCGTCCTCCATCGATCCTTCTACGTTTCACCTCTGATCTCCAGTTTCTTTCTCTCCCTCCATCTTTTCCTCGACGTCCGCCAGATCCTTAATGATACCTCTTCTAACATGCAGCCCACCAAACAGACAGGTAGACAGAGACAGCAAAGACCAAACACGGGAAGGGGGCCCGGCCCTGTTGGCCCACGCAGCGCAGAATGCTTAAAGATCATAACATGGTAGAGGGCCTCGTGCTGGCGGTTTCAAAGAAAATCAAACATCTCCTTTCAAAACGGTCCAGTGTCTACTGAGAGTGCCTCAATTCTCTTTCTTTTGCTCTAGGTCTCACTCCCCCTTTCCCACAAGTCTCCTTTGCTTAACCTCCCTACCACATGTACACAAAGTCACACACACACACAGAGACTCGGCTTTAAAGGAAGCTTGTGTAGCAAAGTAAAAGAAAAAGAAGGATGAAGGATGGAAAGGTTAAATTAATAGAATGTGAAATATGTTCAGCATTAAAAAATATATTAATAATGTAAAACTCTGCACAAACCTGTTTGCCCAGCAGGAGGTCGACGCTTTCATCATATAAATAAAATGACTTTTCTTCTTCTGACTCTGATTCTCAGTTTTCATGCAAGCAGCAGGAAAAAGGTTTAAGGTGTGATTTAAATCTTAATATGATTAAAGAGTACAGATTTGTTAGTTTGTAACCGGGACTTAATAATTGCAAGAAAGATTCAAACTATAAATTTAAATCCTATTAGACATTTTTTCACATTTTATTTAAAAGTTGAGCCAGTCTTTACATATGCTTTTTATTTATGTGGGCGACGGTGGCACAGGAGTTAAGTGCTCGCCCCATAATTGGAAGTTGCAGGTTCGAGCCCCGCTTAGTCTGTCGCTGTGTCCTTGGGCAAGACACTTAACCCACGTTGCCTGCTGATGGTGGTCGGAGGGACCGGTGGTGCCAGTGCTCGGCAGCCCCGCCTCTTGTTAGTGCACCCCGGGGCAGCTGTGGCTACATCGTAACTCATCCCCACTAGGGAGGCACCGATCAGGTTTTTTGCTGCCGATCACCGATACCGATATCAAAGAATGCTTATCACCGATACCGATACCGATTACGTGGATTGGCCAGAAATTTTCTACAACAGTATAATGAGTGCTACAAACTACATAATCTGGGAATAAAGGAAATGTAACCTAATCTAAAATGGTCTGTAGGTTGTCACGGTGTGAAAATTTAACCTCACGGTTATTGTGACCAAAATTACCACAGTTTTCGGTATTATTGCGGTATTTTTTTTAAACGTGCTACATTTTCACACAATTAAATTAACCCTGTATGTCAGGAAATATTGTCCTCAGTTTGTGTCTAAATTTAGTCTAAAATGTGTTATTTTGTAATTATGTTGTTTGTTTACATTTTTCCCCTTTAATCTTTAAAATACCAATATTTGCCCATAACTTCGTATTTTATGTCTGTTTGATGTCATCATTTAAAAAATATTAGATCAGATGACACTCAGTACTCAAGTAGCCTTCTAATCAGATACTTTTTTACCCTTACTTGAGTAATAAACCGTATATCAGGAAAATATTGTCCTCGGTTTGTGTCCTTCCAGTGAGCTTTGCAGATTTGGGAAAATGTCATCAGGCAGTAATCATTGTTAAATTCATAATTATTCTCGGAGAGAGACCAACTCTTATCTGCCCCTGGGAGCCCCGTAATGCATAGCGTCATTTCAACATGGGGGTGTCCGCGACACCGTTTATATGCAGGTAGCGGCGCTGCGGCTGCTTTATATAGCGACTCGTTGCTTTCTCCCTCAACCCAAATCCTTGGATCACGCATTTGAGCTAAAACGCTAACATTAGCTTGCCTTGCGTTGACTGTAGAGTTGTGGGTGATGGTCACACAGATGTGTCATGAGATTTGAAGCGTTGCGGCCTTTCACAGACACTTTTTCTGCACGTGCTGCAAACAGGATCGCCGTCTTCTATAAACTCCCTCGGCATTCTTCAGATATCTAAAATATGCCCGTACTTCCCACTTTGTCTTCTTTGAGGGATAATAAATGTCCTCCTGAGCGCTGCCGTCTCCTCCTTTGGCCATTATTTCAGCTTTAGCTTCAAGAAAGTTTTGGTTGTAAACAACGAAGCGCGAAACTTCAGCAGATGATACGGTGGCTGGTAAGGGTCACCGCGCCTACACCGCAGCCACGGTAACCACCAAGATAACATAGTTTTTTTTAAAAAACAAGATGGTTATTATTATTATTGTCAACTTTTTTTTTTACCGGGGTTTACCGCTACACTGGTTACCGTGACAACCCTACGCTGATCGGTCTGCTTTGATCTATTTTGAAAACTCCGATCAAAACCGATAGGGGCGCTATCGGCCGATTACGATCAAATGCCGATCCATCGGTGCATCCCTAATCCCCACCAGTGTGTGAATGTGTGTCTGAATGGGTGAATGACTGGTTGTGTTGTAAGGCGCCTTGGGGGTTCCAGGACTCTAGAAGGCGCTATATCAAATACAGGCCATTTACCAGTTATTAGTCCTGGCTATTGAGTAAATATCTTTATTTTCTGTGCACATATGTGTCACTTCAAATATAGCAGAATTTGTATTAATATGTATGGTATAGTCAACAAAGAAACCTATAAATTAGCCTGCTGTTCTCCAGAATACATTTTGGGTTTCAAGGTCTTTAGTTCTTAGCCTGGCAAACCATCCTATATATATATATATATATATATATATATATATATATATATATATATATATATATATATGATGGCCACGCCTCATAGGCAGATCTCAATCGTACAGTTGTCTTTTCAACTGTTTCTGCATGCTATTGGACACTGAACAACTTGACTTACCGCTATGGATGTCAGCCAACAGGGCAGTCTGCCAAGCAGTGTTGAATAAGATGCAAATACATCCTTTTTCTAAATAAAAGACTTAAGTACTTCTATCTACTCTTCACTCAAAGCCCAAGCCTAAATTGTCCAAAGTTGATGCCAAAGTCATTTCAGACAAGCTGTCACCATCTTTGATTTTTCAGCAACATCCCGCCTGTGCTATAATTGGCCCACCAAACCAATTGAGGGCTGTGATTGGACCGTAATGGATGTCAGTCAACGGGGCAGTCCACCATACAATTCAATTCAAATTCAATTCAAAAATACTTTATTAATCCCAGAGGGAAATTGATTAATTTGATACACGTGAAAGAAGCAGGGAGAAAGACAAAAATACAGTCTTTTCTAAATAAACACGCTGTGATTGGCCAGCCACATTAGTGGCTGGGGCTGCAGGGGTTCCAATGGAGCCTTGCTAGACCAACATGCAAAGCAAGATTATTTTTACTACGGCAAATGACGGTCTACACTCTAGGCTAACCAATTCTTTCACGTGAGAGCACATAATTACATGACAGTTTAATATTTAATTTTAGGAACATTATGAGTTACTTAGCTTTACGTTGACATCCTAAAGCTTATGCAAAGTTAAGTTCCTGAAGTTTTACAGGCTTACACTTATTTAAAAAATAAACGTGATGCTGATTTAGCAGTTTTCCCTCCAAGCCTCAAAATTGTGATTTTCTTATTTTTGTCTTTGTGTAAATGAGCTTAATTTATTATAATGGTTATGCAATTTACATGCAGTTTTCTCCTGAACGTGAGGCTGAGTTTGGCAGTTCTATATTTGAACTGTGGAAAACCTCAACAAGTCAGGCAAAACACCTTCATCTCATTCCCTCCATATATGCACAGCTAATTTTAGACACTCAACTGAACACAAATTTCACTTGGTTTCTATTTCAGGTTAAGGATGAAGGCATACGAAATGGGGGAGATTCAAAGGGAGGAGTGTATTTTGGGAGAAAGCATGAACTATCAGGGGGACCGATCTATGGGCTGAGGCAGACATCAGGCAACTGCTGGACTTGTTGTCTTTGCCAGAGGGCCCAAATCCAAGGTCCCCCACCTCCTACCCTGCACACATGTATCCTTGGCTCTGGCAGCCTGCATCCCATCAGCCCGAGCTGCCAGAGGGTAGGAAAGAAAGATGGCAAAATAGGAAGAAAGTAGGGTTGTCACAGTGTGAAAATTTAACCTCACGGTTATTGTGACCAAAATTACCACGGTTTTCGGTATTATCGCGGTATTTTTTTTAAACATGCTATATTTTCACACAATTAAATAAACCCTGTATGTCAGGAAATATTGTCCTCAGTTTGTGTCTAAATTTAGCCTAAAATGTGTTATTTTGTAATTATGTTGTTTATTTGTTCACGTTTTTCACCTTTAATCTTTAAAATACCAATATCTGCCCATAACTTCTTATTTTTTGTCTGTTTGATGTCATCATTTTAAAAATATTAGATCAGATGATACTCCGTACTCAAGTAGCCTTCTAATCAGATACTTTTTTTTTTTTACCCTTACTTGAGTAATAAACCGTATATCAGGAAAATATTGTCCTCGGTTTGTGTCCTTCCAGTGAGCTTTGCAGATTTGGGAAAATGTCATCAGGCAGTAATCATTGTTAAATTCATAATTATTTTCAGAGAGCGACCAACTCTTATCTGCCCCTGGGAGCCCCGTAATGCATAGCGTCATTTCAACATGGGGGTGTCCGCGACACCGTTTATATGCAGGTAGCTGGTGCTTTGGCTGCTTTATATAGCGACTCGTTGCATTCTCCCTCAACCCAAATCTTCGGATCACACATTTTAGCTAAAGCGCTAACGTTAGCTTGCCTTGCGTTGACTGTAGAGTTGTGGGTGATGGTCACGCAGATGTGTCATGAGATTCAAATATCCAAAAGATGCCCGTACTTCCCACTTTGTCTTCTTTGAGGGATAAAAAATGTCCTGAGTGCTGCCGTCTCCTCCTTTGGCCATTATTTCAGCTTTAGCTTCAAGAAAGTTTTGGTTGTAAACAACAAAGTGCGCATGTGCCGCCGGCAACTTCAGCAGACGATACGGTGGCTGGTAAGGGTCACCACGCCTACACCGCAGCCACGGTAACCCACCGAGATAATATAGTTTTTTTTAAAAACAAGACGGTTATTATTATTGTCAACTTTTTTACCGGGGTTTACCGCTACACCGGTTACCGTGACAACCCTAGAAGAAAGTGTCCATGAAGGAGGGGTGGAGTGTGAGTAGCAGAAAAGACTGAAAGATGAGTTAAAACAGAAAAAAAATAACGTTCTGCGGAAACGATTGAAGAATTAAAATGTGAAATATTTAAAATACGCCCTAATGAAAACACATTAGGTGAGTGTTTATTGAAAAGTGTGTTATTTTAGAAAGAGAAGAAGATGAATGCTGAGTAGAGAAAAATAATCCACTTCCATCATCTTCTGGAACATGTGACTATGGTGGTGGCAGCTCACGCAGTGCAGTGTCAGCTTTTTCTCCTCTCCTTTCACACCTCATTGGCAACATCTCAGCTAAATCATTTTACCGTTAAAGTCTCTAAATCTGATAACAGAGTGGAATGAAAATATTGCTGTGACCCCTAAGGGAAAATGTCAGAAGGAAAGAAAGGAGCAAGAAAAGAGAAATATCCAAGGTAATTAGTCCTGAATCGCCATGATCATTATTTCAAGGGTGCCTTCAAGGACACCTCATCCTTTCTATGTATGTTAAAAGTAAAAGCAGCTCTTTGTATTAATTTTTTATGTCATTCTCATGTTTGTTCTGCAGCAGGAGGAGCAGAAGGTCGGTTGAGTGACTGCTATTGACTAGCTGATTAAAAGTAGATGTTTTCTGTTTTAAACCACTCTTAGTGCTAACAGTTTATAGGCTTAGAAGTGAAAAAAGGGGCCAGTATGGATTTTACCCACAGTCAGGCTATTTCTGTTTTAGATAAATTGCCTGTGAGCGTGTGCTCAGTGGGTGGTTTTGTAGAGGGTTGTTTGTAGACAAGCACACATCTAACTTAAAGGTAAAATGGTCTCTTCAGCTTAGCTCACAAGGTTGTTTGAAAACTAAAATCTAATAATCAGTTATGTTTGTGAAGCTGATTTGTGTATTTTTAGTATGTGATGTTATGTGTGATCTGTGGTTATGAATCTTGAATAAAGACACATTTACAAATAAAAGAGAGTATTGGGTGAAACCATTAAAGCAAATTCTTAACAGCACAATCATATAGAGTGCCATGTTAAGTTCCCCACAATGTTTCATGTCTTGCATGGGACTTCAAATCATAAAACAGCAAAAGTTACATGAAGAACTTTTTATTCAATTATTTTTTAAATTGCACACACTATGCATAATAAATTACAGCTAGCTTTTGTAAAATCTGATATGTTTGTGGGTCACCTTTAAAATGTTTGAGGAAAGGAAGGGTTTTGTTTGTAATAATAATAAATGTTATTAATTATTTGATATAATCTGAGAGTTAAAAAGAAACAAAATGGTCCAAAACATGTTTTCTTTACATTATTACAATCACTTAATACAAAGCTTTAATTTCATGTTGGTGGTGGTGATGATGATGATGATGATGATGATGAGTATGAAGACAACAACGAAAAGGATGATGGCTATGATGATGCTGGAGATAATGTTGACGATGATGGTGGTGATGATGATGATGATGATGATGAAGAGGATGTTGAAGATGATGATGATGGTGATGTGTTGACGATGATGATGGTGATGATATGGTGGTGGTGGTGATAATGACTATGATGATGTTGGTGATGATGATGATGAAGACGCCAAGGAAGAAGAAGGTGATGATGACGACGACTTTGACGACTGTGGTGATGATGATGATGATGATGGTGGTGGTGGTCATGATGCTGCTGTTTGGATCACTGGCTGTAATGCACATAGCACACAAGCTTGCAATATAGAGAAGGGGACACCTGTCCCCCTCCAGCTCGGCTGTGTGACTGCACTAACCTGTCCTGTGGGACCCTCACCATGTAACCCTCATGCCCATGCTGTCTCTGAAGGAACAGATAGGAAACAAGATCTCCTGTAACTTAAAATGAACCAAAGCTTCCTCCCAGTTTCTCTTTAGGTTGAATTTAACATCAGTTTATCATCATGAAACAAAAGAATAAAGTGGAACAAAAACTTCTATCTTCTATTTCTCTCTCCTTTTAACTTCTCCATGTCCCTAAATAAAAGATACAGATGATTACGCTGCAGCCGCCATCACTCACCCCGCTCCCTCCCCAAGCCTGGATCTCCCGACATCATGGCACTCTGTCTGACTGAGCGCTTCCAGGAGAAATAATAATGAAATTATGAAAATAATAATGTGTGTTTGGAGGAGCGTCCTCTGATCCTCTCGTGTGAGCAGACAATCTCCCTCTCCCTCTTTCTCTCTCAGTCACTGATCGAGAGCGGAGTGCGCCGCGTGACAACCCGCTCAATTAACATAATTCACGGCCCAAATCCAACAGAACAGATCGGGCTGATTTGGTTTGGGTTCGGTCTAACTCCAGCACTCAGCCCTGCAGTACCACATAAAGGCAGACCAAAGTTTTCTACCCGGTAAATGTGGAGAACACCGCTCTGACAGATCTGGATGCCACGATGGTGCTGCCGTTATAACAACAAAACTACATTCCACTATAATTGATTATGGTACTCTTCTATGATGCAGAATCGTTTATGCCTGCATCCCGATGCATTGATTGTTTGATTATTTTTCTCAGCTCTATCCTACACCTCCCGGTCGGGGGTGGGAGTGGGGGTGCGCGCGGGGTTTGGGGGCCACAAAGAGAGGGCTCGCGAGCCGCCAATTGAGGACCACTGATGTAAACCAATACCAACAAATGCGTGGTCCCTCATGAAAAAGACAAACTACTTTAAACCTTATCTATGAAAAATATGACATCTTGAATTTAAGTTAGGATATGGGGAAAAATGTCATATATTTTGTCTTCAACAACTATTCAATCATATTCTCCCTGAGATAATTCTGACTAACTCCCACTACAGGGCAAATTTCTGCTTCTTCAAAAGTTGTTTCAAACAAACAAACTTGGATCTGTGATTTTTTTTTAAATATTTTGAGTGAGAGGAGAAGTAGCAGAAGAGTGTGTGTGGTTTCTAAAAGTTGCATCATTAAAAGATTAAAAGCTGATACCAATAACTTCTGATGTTACATTTTAACGCCGACATTGGCATTTCTGCGACAAAAGTTTATTTAGAAGGTTTTTTAATTATTTAAAGCAAACTAAATAAAACTGAACAAGTCAATGAAACATAAGGACAAATTAAAGAAAGAACAACCCAAAAATTATAAGTTCAAGACCTGCCTAACCCTGCCACTCATTTTTTTCTTCCCAGCTGAGAGAAACCATTGAGGATGTGGATGAGAGTCCCCCCGAACACACAGACATGCTGACATGGTAAGACACAGTTAGGGACACTGTTTCTGCACATTCTTTTTGTTCTTATTGTGCATGAACAGTGTTGTGAACTTGTGGAAAAATAGCTACATCTCTTATTATGTGGGGGTGGGTGGATTATTACAAGTATCGTTTTCTGTTTTCATTCTGCAGTGTAGATTAGCAAAATTACCGTAAATCCTCTAATACAGGCCCAGGCCTGTATTTGAATCAAGCTCATCAAGCTCCAGGCCTTTATTGGAAGGAGGACCAGAATTAGAGGCAGGCCTCAATTTCTATTTGGGCAAAATGAACTAATGGTTCGCTGGAGTTTTTGACAATTAAAATTGCGCCCACATTTTCAAAGTTAAACACATTTCTTTTAATAACGGTAGTTTCTGCTTCAGCCCCCCCCCCTCCACCTGTGCAGCAGCCGCAAACTCACTGATGCGCCTGCAGCCTCTCAGAGTTCCTGCTGCTCTAAACATTAAAATAATTATTTCATTTTCTCTTCCTCACTTCCGATTACCTTCAATGGTGTCTGTTTGTTGCAACCACCAGGTACATAAACTAACTTGTTTTTATTTGACTATTTTTCTGTCCTGCCTGTTTATCATCTTCCTGCATCTCCTCTCAATCCTAAAGAAAAACTGCTACCTGGCTTCATATATATTCACCTTATGAGTTACCTTTGAACTGCAGTTCTAAAAGATCAACCACTGCAAAAACAGCGGAGTGCTCGCCGACCACATCAGTTAGGTGCGTCACCAAGGACAAAACAGGTGATGCGCCCTGATCCACAGCAGCGAAAAGCATCAGGCACAAATAAAAGAATAAACGACAGAAAACATAAAAGAAAATGAGCCGACATGAACAATCACGTGTTAAATTAGTTTTTGAGGTGGCGACACCTGATTTGATAATGTTACTGTGGCCGTGCTCAGGACGCAGTGGTCTGGAGCGCATCAACAATCAGAGCTTTGCATGCGCAAGCTGGTTAAGGTTAGGATGGGGGTGAGGGGAATGTTAAATTGCAAGAGGGTAAACGTCACAATTTGGTTAAATGTCCGTTTTACGGCGGGTGTCAGTACCGACGCTCTGGCACAGCGCGTTGCCTCCCGACGCGCAGGAGCTTGTCACCTGCTGACAGCAGGCTGCTGTCTTTTCCGAGGACTGCATCTTGCCGGTCATTATCACGTGACAGCGACTAGTTGATGACAGGCAAAAAAAAAGTCACTATAGAGTGGTGAAGTCGACTAGTGACTAGTTCATACAACCCCTACTGCTCCCCAGAGTGTTCTGCAGCATAAACAGCACGTTCTCTTTGAACTTGATATCAAGTTTTTGCCTCCTCTTCGTCTCCGCACGGTTAAAGTTACCCTCGCGGTCTATCACTGATAAATCAAAAGTGAGACGGATGACACAACCGCCCCCCGTACTTGCTTGTTACCACATTCCACCCGGCCACAATAAAAAACCGGCCATTATTCACCTCCGCCGACTCCGACACCGGCCAAAATATGATACCCGGCAGTTAATTAAATACAGGCTAATATTAGAGGATTTATGGTATCATGGTTCTCTTTCCCAATCAGAAATCCAAACAGTTGTCCTAAATAGGCTGGCGATGTTTGTTTGTTTTTTAATTCATGTAAATACGTTAGTCTTTCTGAAGGTGAACTGGTTCTAATTGTGCTGAAGCACCCAGATAATGTGGTAGGACCCCGACTGTATCTGCATGTAAACAACTCAGTCGAGTTGATGCCGGTAACTTTCGGAAATAACAAGATTGCGGAAGCGGTCTTCTGTTCATATCATATGCCAAAGGGGGGAGAGAATGTATATTTAAAAAAAAAAAAGAAGCTATTAGCTAACTGAACGAAAGAGAGCACGTCAACACGTACTGTACAGGAGTGGAAAAAACTTCATTTGAGAGTACAATTTTCTAACGTACATGTAAACTGGGATAAAGGCTTTAGGTCAACTCAGATGCACATTAAGTGGCATTAAGTGGCATAATTCTGATTATCAAAGTAGTGTTTACCTACATCTGAGTAAAGTGCACCAAAACAAATAGCATGAAAGGCTGTTTTCTTGAATGCCATTGTGCTGCTCCTTGGTTAGATGGAGAAAAGAGCAGCTCAATAAAACCTCTTCCAGGGAAAAAAAGCTCAATAAGACAAGCGCAAACTGTACATTTTCCCAGTTTTTCTTCACAAAATTCACTCACTGCCCCAAAACAGCCTGCCTTTGTTTCTCTTGGTTCATGCACAAAGCAGCCCCAAACAAATACCAAAAACACAAGCATTCAACATATCAATAGGCCTAGCATTATCTTGTACACGCTCTTCCCAACACACACACCCAAACACACACAAAGTTAATATCTTGTCACATCTCCATTTCATAAAGTGCCTGTGTGCTTCCCCCTGAACCGTGACGCCACAGTTTTGTTTATTGTCCTCTGTTGTTGTTCCCTCTCTCTCTTACCCGCTGTGGATTTTGATTAAGAGTAATATGTAAATGACACCGACTAAATGTAAAATCCCGGGGCAGGAAGGAAGTGCCAAATGAAATAGATGCTTCAGTGCCCATAGACAATTTACTGGGCGGCTCACAGGGCAGCCAGCAAATAGTAGGCCTGAGGAGGGCTGTGACGCCGACTGTAACCAATATTTCTGCATATGTCTCCATTTTGTCAAGTCTGATTATGGGAAGAGAAGTGTGTGTGTGTGTGGAGTGGGGGTGGGGGGGGGGGGTCACCTCGCCTGGCATGTCACCCAAAGCTGTCCAGAAATCATTCAACATTCCATCCTCTTCCTTCCTCCACCCCCTCTGCTGTTGAAGTAAATAACACGCACTTATTTCAATATTATCATATTAATGTTAAAGTTCAGCTGTCACCTAATGGGAAAACTTAATCAGACGTAGCATTTTAAGAGGCACGCCGCCACCCCTAATCTTGATGTGCCTTTGCTCCTCTGGTTAGTGCCCCGCTCAAATTAGGATTTATGAGGGCTTTCCGAACCGAGGCCCTGCTGCCAGCTCGTAGACTGCCGACTGCGCTCACCCCCCATTGTTTCTTTAACATTTTATCACCGTCTGCATAAAAGAAAATGTTTTTGTTTTCAGGTTGAGCTCTGGAAACATTAAATCTGAAGTTGTTTAAAAGCAGAGAGTCAGAAAAGAGAGCAAAGATGATGTGCAGGAACCTCGAACGGCTCCCTTCCTTATTTTAGACACATCTTTTGTGATAAATTACGTTTGTTTTTGATGTCAGACGTTGTTTGCTTTGTCATCTTCTGCTGCAGAGCTCTTAAAGGAAATTCTAGAAGAAACTGGGATTTTAACAGGGTATTTTCAAGGTTTTAAAAGAGGGTTTTCTTATTTTAAAAAAGTGCTCGATATTGTAACAAAATTCCTTGAACATAAAAAGTTACTTTATTAGACAAGGAAGCAACTTTTTAAAGCATGAATCAACTGTTGATGTGTTTACAAACCATCACTAGTGTAAGGCGTTGGAACGTCTTGAGTACAGATGTTGAAAAGGAAGGAAAAGGGCTCTAATATGATTTTGACTGATGTGTTAGAGCCTTGGTTGCACCTTTAAACTATTTTGTTGTTATTGATTCTTATAGTTTGAATTAGATTATTATTTAGATTCTTAGTGTATTTATAGACGCTAGGCTCAGGAAAAATAAATCCAACATATCCAGACAAAGTGTGTGTGTGTGTGTGTGTGTGTACAAACGAATACGTATGATGTCTGCTGGGAAGTCCAGTGTTTTAAAGACTCAAACTGGTAAGGCAGTGATGTAAATCACTAGAGATCCTTTAAAATAGAAAATTTTTAATTGAATTTAGCATTTAGAAAATTTTAAAGTCAGTTGCTTTTAATTAAGAGCTCTCTGAGAGTTCACAATTTTCAACAACAAGGTGCATATAAATATAACACAGTGAACTTGATTCTAAAAGTATTTGTCTCAGATTAGGTCCTGATTTAAATTCCCAGGTGTCAGTGTGACTGTCTTCTCTTTTTCATTTCTGATGTCGTACACGATAACTAGCACTTCTTCCTAAAACATCCTTAAGGTCTCATGGCTGTCACCCCTGCTGAGAAACAATTACTCACTCGTTTAGCTCGCTGCCATGGTTCAAGAAAGCCAATTAGCTTTAAGACTGTGTGAATATCACTTATTGTAAGGAACATTCACATCTTAAATAGCTGTTGCTTTGTTTAAAAGTTAAATGTTATACCTCTTAGACTTGGAAACTCATCACTGCCTGTGAGGATAATTAGTAAAGAAGCACTTTAGGTGTTGTTAATGAGTTCAGTTGTGTGTCTGTGGCATCAAATCCAGACACAGTTTCATATTTTCTGTTCATAACAAGGTTTTTTCCCCCAACTGTATCATTAAAATAACTTTAGAAAGGCGTCAGACCTTGTCCTGGGGTTTCAGTTGTTTCTGTGGCTCATTACAACGCTAACTCTCATAAATACAAAATACTCCTCTAACTGCTGCAAGATCCTTTCTGATGATGCTCTGAACATCCCCACATCACACCTACTGACAGACAGAACTGTTGAGAGTGGGATACAGCTCCAGACCCAGTTAGGACCATTGTGGCTCATGGCAGCTTCACAGCATGAAGAGGGGTAACAGGGAAGGGCAATGAAGCAGAAAAAAAGGGCGAGAGATGCAGAGGGGGGCGAGAATGTATATTTTGAAGCAGAGTGGTTGTCTGCTCTCACTGGCAGCTGATCCCACATGCAGGTGGTCGACTCAGTCGCCAGGCAGATCAAAAAGTCAAGGCCCCGGGTGGACTTCCCTTTGAAATGGGAATGGGGTCTAGATATCAGACAGAAAACATAAGCAAGCTCCCAGCCACAGAACAGCTCCATATTCATGGGCGTACTGGCAGTAGCGACGAACAGGCAGGATGGACAGAGCTTCAGCCTTCAGAGGAGAACTCATGCACACACTGGGCACTGATTAAGGGATCAGGCTTTAAGCCTACAGCCCACTGCTGCCCCTCTGTTACCAAGACACTCACTTCCTTTCTTCAGCCATGTCTTGACAAGCTTCCTTGGTGTGTGGCTAAGAGCACTTTACTTTACAGATGCATGTGACAAATTCAAATTGAATGTGTTAGAATTCAGAACAAACACATTTTGTTTAATGCACATTTTTCTGAAAATTTATTTTACTGCTAATTCGGTCAGTAATTCAGCAATTTTATTACCTCCAGGAAACTACTGAGTCACTTTTTCCATTTTATTGTGCAAATAAAGTTTCAGTGTGTGTGTGTGTGTGTTTTGCTCATCTACTCACATACATGACATTTTTAAAAGCCACATATTCAGATTCTTTAATTGATGCAGGTTAAATGATCTAATGTCCCCCCTGTACAGATAGATCCCTCGTAGTCAGAGCTTCTGCTGCTTATTAAACACAATAAGCCTCTGGTTGATGGCTGGAAGTTTCGTTGTCACATACACGCGGGACTGTTCCACGTGTTTACCGTTCTCTGTGGACACTGGGAGACTTACTCCTCCTGATCTGATCTCTGTCTTCTCTCTGCAGGCTCTTGGAGGACCACAGACTCTTCTTTTATCTATTCCCCATCGTTATCATTGCGGCCGTGATTATATCTTATTATCTCTAATAGTCTTCACTTTTCACACACACACACACACACACACACACACACACACACACACACACACACACACACACACACACACACACACACACACACACACACACACACACACACACGCGCGCGCACACACACACGCACGCATGCACAATTTTGATGCTTTTTTATTAAATGTTCATTGTTAATGTTGGTTGGTGCTTGTTCGATATTTTTATCAAATGTTCATGTTGGTTGGTCTGCAGAATCTTTCTTTGTGTGGGGTGACGAGCTCATGTGAAATTTGTAATGCCTGAGGCCATGAATCTCTGGAATGTGGTCAAGGAGATAGGTCTCTGTACCTCTGTAACCCGAGAAGGCCCCGCCTTCTCCATCCTTTGCTGATTAAAGCCACTGGAAACTCTGAAGAAAGTGGGAGTCGCATGGCATCTAGCTCTGGAGAGGGTTAGTGTCATTGGTGGTCTCCCCCTCTTTTGGCAATTTGGTGTAAAATGTCTCCCTTTTGTCCTGTGTGTTCATTTCAGGTTCCAGGGTTATGGAAAAGTAAAAATTTTCCACCTGCCCCTCTCTTTCCGTCGCCATCTTTTTCTTCTCTTGAACGATGGGTGCCAATGGAATATGAACTAGATTATTCATCAGCGTGCACCGCCCAGCACACACACACACACCGATTCCATTTGCTCCATTGGCTGATTTGGTTTTTGATAAGCGTCTCACCGCAGAAGGCTGAGGATGAAAACTTGTCAAAAATAGCTTATATCTTATTCCAAGGGGCAAGAATAGCAGCAGGTACAGACACCTTTTAATATTTAATTTAGAAGGGTGTTCACCCCCCTTAAGTGACTGAAGCTACGTCTTCCATACAGACACCACAAAACGAGGGGTTGGGGGGGGGGGAGGGGGGGGTAAAGAGGGTGGAGCAATTAATTATTTGATGTCTGAAAAGTGATTTTAAAGCTCCTCCCTCCGTTTGCCGAGGAGGGAGGGTTGAGTCGCTGAGGGTTCGCCCAACCACCGTCCTCCCTGTGCCCGTCTCAGCTCGTGTTCTTCCTGGTCCTTTCCACAACATAAAAGTTATGAGAAAGGAAATCTCCTCGACAGGAAACCTCTGTGATGCACCACCGTTACAAACAGCCTGATGTTTGTCAGCCATTTAAGACGACAAGGGATTGTGACAAGCGTCGTTTGAGCTGTCTGTCCCTGCGTTGGGTGGTCTTTAAACTGCATAAACAGCGCCAGTGGTGGGATCACGACGGGAGGGTGGGCGCTTCATCTTCTAGAGTGTCCACGATGCTGTCATTACTACACACACTAACACAGAGAAAACACACACATGTATGTTAAAAGTGGCCCTGCTAACAACAGCTACCCACACACAATAGGGCTGTTTAAGAACTACAATGAGTATTCTTCTGTTTGATTCAGCTAGTGCACAAAAGTGCACGTATGGTGGGTGCACCCCATTAAGGAGACACACACAATCTAGTGTACGGCTGTTAGAAGAGGAGCCATGTTCTCCGTTTGTACACGCCACCAACAGAATGGCTGCCTTTCTCTCACCAGCCCTTTATCCGTCCTCGTCCTCTCATCAGTGCTGTCACCTGTTTTATCGCCGTTTGTGCTCACAGCAAAACAACTATTGCCCCCATTATTTCAGATCGCCACATGCATGAATGTCTTGTGTGTGTTATGTGTGTTAAGAGCCAGGGCGATTGTGCGTATATCTTCACATCCACCAGTGTCACTTCTATTTCCTGTCCACCAGTCAATGTTCACCGACTCTGTGCTGCTTGTGATCTGTCAGCCTCTGTGTTGTTCTGCGATTAAAGCAGTTCCAGTCACCTGAATGCCGTGTGATAACTTGAGTCGTTCGGACTGATCTCACTGGTGTGTAGGCAGTAAAACAGGTTCCACCTTGAAGATGATGTGGCAGATTTCTGATTTCACCTGCATGCCTTCCCTTTAAGACAGTAGAAACACAAAGAGACGAGTCAGAGCTCAGAACTAAACCACTTAGCAGCAACCCCCAACCCTTCTCCTCTCATCATCTCTAATCTCTGTCATACCTTCCACCACCCTCCCTGTAGAATACCACCTCAACCTTTGAACTGAAATGAACACTTTACCTCTACAAAGGCGTACAGCTGTAACCACCAGTTTCATTTGCATCATAATGTGGAGATGAAGAAAGTAGAGCTTTTATAATTTGTTAGTGTCATATTGAATTCTTTACACCGCATGTCCAAGCAGATGTCAAGGAGAGTCATTTATGGAGTTTTAAACGTTTCAGCTAACCCTGTAAAGTTTCTGTTTGGTTGGTTTTCAGCTTTGAAAGACAAAATCATCAATGGTATAAAGCAAAGAGGAGTGCAGAAGAAGCCTTGGAGGCAATGAGTGGACTCGACGTTCTGAGGAGAGCAGAGTCTAGCCAGCCCCCCTCCCCTCCGTGCATTAATACACTTTGCATATGGTGTCTTAGCACTCACGATTCTAAATTTCCAACTGGGAGGCATCGGCGGAGGAATCACTGTCTTCAAAAGACGGCCTGCCAGTCACGCATGTCCCGGAGCCGGAGATCTGAGCGCGCTGTGATAACCCGCGACATCTTTCTGGAATAACGGGGAGTCGATCAGCTTTGATGGAGCACATCCGCCATGACAGGCTACTGAGGAGCTCACTAATGAAAGAGGGATTGGGGGTGGGGGGGGGTGGGGGGGCATCGCTTAGCATGAGCGCACAGAGGGGGGGGGGGGGGGGGGTGAGTGGGAGGGGGAAATAAACGTGTGGATGGACAGTTTTAGAAAGTGCACCAGTAATATTAAAGACCTGAATCAGTTTGGTGTTGTTCCACTGGACTACTCCAGAGATTCTTACTTTCCTTATTCCTGTTGTTTTGCCTTCTTCTATAACCCTCACTTTCACATACGTGCCCCCCCCCCCCCCCCCCCCCCCCCGGCCCCCTCAAATCGGCGCAGCAGTTGTTCTCTCCCCTTTCCCACTGCAGAATCCCATTCTGACCCTGAAAATTGTAATGCAGCCATAGATCACAGCTGCTGAATATTAGGGCTTACAAAAGCAGTTAAATAAAATATGTTGAAATCATCCAATCCCAGAGGCCATGGCAGAAATTCTAATCAGATGAGAGAAAGGGGATGGAGTCAGGAGGGGGATTACGGGTAAAGAGAATGGTATGGCTCTACGGGGCCAAAGTGAGACTAGAAGATTGTAGCGGTCGGGTAGAAGGACATCTGTGAGACAATTACCTGAATCTTCAATGGCTTTATCAAAAAGATGATATAAAAACACATTTTGGTTTTACGTCATTTAAATCACAACTTAAATGACGGCTTTCATGCGATCACAAAGCATTTTGAAGACAACCACTAGAATTTCAGGTAATCTGTGATACACTGTTTTCCACAATAAGCACCAAAACCAGCATCGCCTCCAGCTAAAAGTCTTCAAAGGGAGCAGCATCTTGTAACCTGCAGTGTCAACCAAGTATTTGGGAAATAATTGAGTCTCCGGATATTAATGTGCTCATTTAATGCTAAATAGGCCAACACTTTTTGGCTCATAGGTCTTCCTTTGACCAGACGCAGGAGGGTGTAAAAACATCATAATTATTCTCCTGGCACACTTGTTAAAGGGAACCACAAAGGTTGATCCAATGGAGAGCAGCGAGCTGCTCGGGATCAGCTGATTAGGTTTATTTGTTTTCATGGAGCGATTACAGTGAGGGTGATGTCGTGATGTGATGCAGACAGCTGCTCAAATCCACGGGAGGCATGAGATATTTTTCATTCTTTCTCACGTCTACCTCTAGTCGTCCTTTCAAGTGAAAGTGAATGTCATGACAAACAGCAGTGCAATGAGAAAATCATAAACCAGCTTCAAACATCAGCTTTTTATGAGTGCTGTGAAAACGTTTGTGCCCTCCCCTCCATCAGTCCCACGGCAGAGCACCTCTGACTCAGCCACATGTAAAACTCTGGTCGGTCCGAAGTGAGGTGATTGATCGCGCTTCCATCCCTCAGTGCTTCTCCAAACACGGAGACACTCAATTACACTTCAGGATCAAAATGCTGAATTCACACACTCGGACTCCTCAGAGAGACAGACAAAGAAACGTCCAGAGAGACCTGTGATAGCGCGTTCTGACCACCAGCAGCTGCTTGTTGGCTATTCTGGATTTTGGCTTTGGAAGATTAATGATTGATCAGTAATAAATCCGTGTGTTGTGTCTGAGACGTCAGGGAACAGAAGTGAAATGCAAGCTGCTGAAGTCACTGTATTAGGTACAACTCACTGGCACCAGGCTGGCTCTCCTTTTACTTCAGGAGCAGCAGTAGCTCAGGAGGTAGAGCGGGTTGTCCCGCCATCGTAACGTCGCGGGTTTGCTCCCAACAGAAAACTCTGCTGTAGAGTGAACGAATGAGATTTATTCAAGTGTCATGCACAGCACATGCCCAGCCCATATGGGCTTATGAGACACTAATGAACACAAAGAAGTGACTATACATTTACAAAGCTATTGTTTTACCTAGCAGGATAAAGTACCATTTGTCTGTTTCCATGCACTCTATAAATTTGGCTGACGTAAAAATGTGTCAAAAAGCCAACCGAACATCTCACCATCTGATAATTAAAACAAATCAGGATTTTTAATCTTTTCAAACAGGGACATTCTTAAGTCATTAGATAACAGGAAATAATAAAGGAAATGAAACTCATCTTCTAGAACATCTAAGTCACTCAGCACACACAAACATTGCTCCTCAGTCACCCTTTGTATCGCCCCACTTCAACAGCAAGAGGCAAGACCCCACCTTGCAATTGTGCAGAGATCGCTGCCCTTCTTTGAAATTGCAGGCAACAGAAGGCTCCAGCACATCATTACTTAGGAACTGAATGTAACTCCTTGGTTTTGGTTTTGTGAGCACATCAAATTTCCACTGGTCTTTGTAAATCATTTGTTAGCAAATTATTACAAAACAAAGAAGCTTTTGTTAAAAAAATAAATTGCTAATACACCCTTAGACCAGGGATATTTGTGAGATTTATACCAATTAAAACATTTTTGGTGAGCCTGTCTTTGGGAAGCCCACGTTACCTTGAACAAGACACCTAACCCTCCCTGCCTGCTGGTGGCGGTCGGAGGGACCGATGGTATTTGTTCTTGGAGGCTTCGCCTCTTGTCAGTGAGCCCCAGACCAGCTGTGACTACGATGTAGCTCATCACCATCAGTGTGTGAAAGATGCACTGTAGTGTAAAGCACTTTGGAGTCCTCTAACCATGGCTGTTTCTTCCTATGTGCAACCTATGCCAGTGGTTCCTAACCTGGGGGTCCCGACCCCCACAAGGGGGTGCCAAAGCCTCTCAGTGGATCGCCAGGACCTCTCCACTTTAAGGGGTTAAAACTTCATTTATTACTTGTTTATAGCCTACATTTTGCTCACATTTTTTTTCATGAGTGAAAGGTTTACTGATATTAAGATAGGAAATAATTAGTACAGAAAAAGTAACACACTTTTAAGAACATTTTGCTCAGCTCACTGTTTTATTTTCAAGTGTCAAAAGTTCATTAAAGATAGGACTGGTTGATTAACCACATCATTTACAGTAAATAATCTAGTATAAACAGTAATATACACATTTAAGTACATTTTGCTCAGTGTATTTTTTATGTGTCAAACGTTTATTGAAAGGAATGATTGATTTATCAGTGTTTACAAGAAACAATGTGTTCAGAAAAGTAATACAAACTGTCAAGCACATTATGCTCTGTTTGGTTTTGTTAATGACTTTGTTCTGTACTGAACCTACTATTACTGTTATCTATTGAATCAATGCATATTAAAATGTGCTTGAATAATTTTATCATTTCTTAATAATGTTTGTACTGGAAGAGAGAATGGGAGGGGGTCGTCAAAAATGTCACTGGTAAAAAAACGGGGTCCCTTGGGAAAAAGGTTGGGAACCACTGATCTATGCTATTGCATAGGGCCCCCAAAGCTGCTGTGGTTGTGTCGCCATCGACACAAACTGGCTTTCATACTTTACCGTAACTCTTCAACAGTTTACACAATCACAGATTCTGAAAGCTGAGACGATGTACTTTCCAATGGTATACAATACATTAAGGTATTATGCAAGTCCCTGCCTGGGAACCAGGAAATAAACAGTCTGCCATGTGCTGTGCTTGGAGGAAGAAGAAAGAGAAGAAGAAGAAGAAGAAAGAAGAAGGAAGAAGAAGAAAGAAGAAGAAAGAAGAAGAAGAAGAAGAAGAAGAAGAAGATTTCTATAGCGCCTCTCAAGATAAAAATCATGAGGCGCTTCACAAAACAAAAATGTAAAAAATATAAAAAAGAATTTAGAAAATGGTTAAAAATATATTTAAAAATGAGCAAAAAAGAGGCAATTGTGATTAAAAATGTTAAGAGAGAGTGAATAGGAAAAGGGAAATCAGTGGATCCTGAGGAAGGTGGAATAGGTGGGAGAGCAGAATAAAGAGAGAGTGGTGAAGAAGGCCAAAAGCCAGCTTGAACAAGTGAGTCTTCAGCTGCTTTTTAAAGGAGACCACTGAGTCCACTGATCTCAGGCTCAGGGGGAGAGATTTCCAGAGTCTGGGGGGCCACAGCAGCAAATTATCTGTCACCTTTGGTCTTTAGCCTGGTGCTGCACAACCAGTAGGCTTTGATCACTGGACCTCAGGGACCTGCTGGGGGTGTAGGGACTAAGAAGATCACCAATGTAAGATGGTGCTTGTCCATGTAAGGCCCTATAGACCAGAACCAGGATCTTGAAATGAACCCTGAAGTTGACTGGCAGCCAGTGAAGCTGGAGGAGAAGCGGGGTGATGTGGGTGTGTTTGGAGGACTTGGTCAGAAGCCGAGCACAGGCGTTCTGAAACACCTGTAGACGGTTCAGGGAGGTTCTGCTCAGACACGTGAAAAGAGAGTTACAGTAGTCTAAGCGTGAGGAGATGAAGGTGTGGATTAACTGTCTCAAGTTCAGAGCGGGACAGAATGGGACTCGGCTTAGCAATGTTCCTGAGATGGAAGAAGGAGAGCGAACAAGAGAACTGACATGAGAATCCAGGAGCAGAAGAATTGTTTTGGACACGTATTTTTGACTTCTATCTCTTCTACTGGTGTAAATAATTATTATTTTCAGTAAATTTCCTACTTTCTGTTTTTATTTAGTATTTTAGATGATATTTAGTCATATTTGACCTTGCTTTGCGTTTTTTTGTACTCATTTGGTCACCCGTAGTTTTGTGTTTTTTCAGCTGCGTTTTTTCACTGAGGCTTTTTATTATTTTGTATGTTAGATTTGTTTTTGTAAATAAACCAGAAACCAGGAAACCTTCTAGAAAGAGAAAACTTCCCTCAAAAGTTGTTGATGAGGAGCAAGATGTGCCCACATTGTTTTCCATCCAAATGCAGTAAGTATCTCTGACTAAACACGTTCCAGTTTCTATAGTATTTCTGCTAATACTATCACTATACTATTATATACTATTAGTGCTACTTCAAGAAAACAAAAGGTCCGTGTACATCTATGGTTGAGGATTCAGGTGTGGATGAAGATGATTTGCCATCA
Organism: Nothobranchius furzeri; assembly: GCF_043380555.1. Lineage (NCBI taxonomy): Eukaryota > Metazoa > Chordata > Actinopteri > Cyprinodontiformes > Nothobranchiidae > Nothobranchius > Nothobranchius furzeri. Next base: position 41,891,133 of record NC_091756.1, on the reverse strand, counting down.
CAGCTGCAGTAAGTTTATCTGCAGTTCAAATATATTTCTATCTTCTGTACTTGAGTTTTTTTTTACATTTTTCATTTTATAGAATTTACCACTTGAGTATGTTTTATAAAATCTGATGTATTTATAATTTCTGATGAAGAGCCATCTACCATCCCCACAATAGGCGATGTTCAGAGACAGGATGCTGCTGGAGATGCTCCACATCTCTGGACTCCTGGACAACAAAGTCAGACCCAGGTCCCGTCGAGCCACAACACCCAGATTTAATCCCCAGAAGATTCCCTGGCTATCAGCTACCTCTCACTGCCAGCTCCACAAACAAATCAGCAACAAGAAGCAGATGGAGGCCATGAAACATCAACAATTTCAGGAGCAGCAGTGTGCAGAGGATGAAAACCCTCCAGTGGCCTCCGCTCAAGGTCACTTCCCTGTCCCCTGGACCAGTGGAGGAGGAATGGACAAAGCACAGAGGCAGGTCGGGGTGAAACAGGTACACTCTGTGCAAAAAATAAGATGTCTGGTTAATCTAGTCTCTTAAAAGTATACCTAAAGCTCTGGGCAAAGCCCACACTCGTATAATACCCTCCTTTGGGTATTTGTTCTCCTTTCGGTCCTTGCTGCTCCGAACGTGGCCGGCGTGTCTCCCTCTCTCTCTCTCTCTCTCTCTCTCCTCTCTCTCTCTCTCCTCTCTCTCTCTCTCTCTCTCTCTCTCTCTCTCTCTCTCTCTCTCTCTCTCTCTCTCTCTCTCTCTCTCTCTCTCTCTCTCTCTCTCTCTCTCTCTCTCTCTCTCTCTCTCTCTCTCTCTCTCTCTCTCTCTCTCTCTCTCTCTCTCTCTCCCTCTCCTCTCTCTCCTCTCTCTCTCCTCTCTCTCTCTCTCTGATCTCCGGCTGCAACTCTCTTCCGGAACACCTCTTACTTCTCTTTCTCTGCGCTCTTCTGCCGAACTCCGTGCTTCTTTTTCTGCGCCTCGGACTCCGCGCTCTGGGTCCTTCTCGCTGAACTCCTCTTGCTCTGGACTCCCTTCTTCTGGACCCACTCCTGCGCTCCCTCTGGATCGCGTCTCTTCTTCCTTTTAAGGCGTCCCTGATGAGTCCTGATTGTCCCCAGCTGGTGTCAGCGGGCCGGCGGAAGGGTGCGTCTCGGCGTGCCTCTCTCCAAGGTGCTGATCCTCTGTCTCAGCGGGTCGGAGAGAGGAGCTGTCCATGGTGCAGTGCTTTAAAACGGAGCCCAGGAACGCAGGGGTCATAACAAGATCCTTCCTGCCAACAGCCACTGTAATATACAATAACTCTTTGATGACTTGAATATTATTATTATTCTGAGCTACTACAGTAATCAATTTCCCTCTGGGATTAATAAAGTATTTTTGAATTGAATTGAATTGAAGTCACAAACAACAAAAGACGTTTGGATCTAGAAAACAGTGACTGGTGTTTAGTGCTCTCTTGTAACATGGGTTTCTGGTTCCAGCAGAAGTGTTTTGGGGAAGGAGTGAGTGAGTGTTCCGTCATCGTATTTGTGTTCAAAACCTAGCTTGTTGTGTAGATTCACTATAAGAGTTTTGACCCTCTGGAGGCAGGCGTTGCAGATCTTCAACGTTAAAACCTACCTGGTTACTCCACATATGTATTTCATGAGCATTTTTTAAATCAGAAGTACCCCTGAAGGACTTAGTTTTTCATCCTTTTATCAAAACTTATTTTGAGCCTGAGAGGGTTAACTCTGGGGAATATGGAAACAACCAAATTTCACTTATCTTTTTAAAACCTGCAGATTAGCTTTGCTTGATATTGAGGAAGCAGTAGCTCATGAGGTAAAGCAGGTTGTACAGTAATCAGAAGGTTGCAGGTTCGATCCCGGCTCCCAGCAGAGAATTCTACTGTTGTGTCCTTGGGTAAGACACAACCTTCCCTGCCTGCTGGTGGTGGTCAGAGGGACCAGTGGCGCCTGTGTTAGTCAGCTTCACCTGTGTTACACTGTAGTGTAAAGCGCTTGGGAGTCCTCTGACTCTGATAGGTGCTATAAACGTGAACGTCTTTCATCAGCTGTGCAATTTAAGTGCTACACAAAAGCAAAAACTGAAAAATTTGTAAAGAAGCAAAAAAAATTTTGCTTAGCTGTCTCTGTAGGAGGTCACTGGGGGGCTTTATTCATATGACCATTTTTTTGTTCAATTATTTTTGATAGACTCAGAAATAACATGAAGTTGGTGCAATCTGTTGTAAGAAAATATATTTTCTTTCTTTTAAGACATGAATCAGAGTATAAAAACCCCTTTGGCCACCGGGTGCCTGATGCATTTCCCCATAAAGCCTGTGTGAAAACATTTCTCTAACCAGCAAACCATTGGCTTATATACCCCTGACCTTTAAGTAACATTTAGCAGCCAGCAGCAGCTTGGCTCGCCTGTTTCCTGAGATGCTGCTGTGACAGACAGGTGGACTGTCTGTGTGTGTGTGTGTGTGTGTGTGTGTGTGTGTGTGTGTGTGTGTGTGTGTGTGTGTGTGTGTGTGTGTGTGTGTGTGTGTGTGTGTGTGTGTGTGTGCGTGCGTGCTGCACAGTTACGTAAGTTACCTTGTCTCTCAGGTGGATTCCTTGTTTAGAGAGTTCAGGGCCTGCCCAGGACTTTGATTAATGACTATCACATTCAATTCTGAAAAACGCTTGGCTGTTTGTTTTGGAGGCAACAGGAGATAACTCACATAGTCTGGCCGATTTCACTTATCTTTCCCAAGATGCCGTGTGGATGCGGAGTTCTGGAAGTGGCGATATAAAAACAGCACATTCATCTTGCATATTCAGGCTGGTCTCAAGAACACTCCTGACCCATCACCTGAGAGTTTTCTTTTGAAAAACAACGCTTTGCATCTGGAGATTTGATCTATTTTGATCATTGATTCACCAACTTTATATGTGATGAAAAGCATGTTGTGCTGTTTGTTGTGCTGGTCTCAGGAGGGAATATTGATTTAGGATGAGTGCAGAGTCACAATCCGGTGTGAATAATTCTTCATTACGGTATTGTTCTTCATCTTGACTGACACCATCTTTCTTTGCATGCAATTATGGAAAAACAGGTTCCTCACATGAAAAAAGGAATGGCTTTAAAGCGTTGTTTTCAACACCTTGCTCTTTAAATCATTTTCTGAATGCAGATCCTGAAAATGTACGTTTCCACCAGAACAACAACACATATAATGTTATGGATTCATAAAAGAATGCACAAAGAAACATAAAAACATACATTGAAGACCAAGTTCACTAAAAACCCTTTATACTCTATATAAGATCGGTTACTCTGAGTTTCACGTGCAGGATGAATGTGAAAATAGTCCTCTACCCATATTTCCTGCATTAGCCGCTGATAGAAACCAGATGAAAAAACGCTCGGATTAGAAAGGCAGTCAGTTTCACGTCACATTGAAAATGAACATTCAAGGACACAGCCATCTGTCACGTTGAAAGGATGGTTTGGACCCAAAAATGCAGTAACCCAGGATGAAACGAAGGCAGGAGTTGACATAAAGAAAAATACTTTTATTTGTAGGGGTAAAACAGAAATAAATCCAAGAGGGCAGGGAGCCAAAATCCAAAAACCCAGAAAGCTGTAAAAACAAAACTCACTTGGATATCAAACTGGGGACAGGAACGGAAGCTCACACAGAGCACTAAACAACGCTGACAAACAAACAACAATGAACCGACACCAGACACAGACAAGACAGGGCTTATATACACAGGGAGAAGTGATTAGGGAAAATGGCGGCAGGTGTGTGAAGTGAGAGCTGGAGGGAAGACAGGTGAATCTAATAATCAAAATGGGCAAACAGAAACAGAGGAGGGCCAAATAAACCTAAAAAACTCTAAAACACAAAACAAAACCTAAAGTGAATAGATGAATGTTCTGTTTTTCAGGGATTTCGAAATCAAAAAGAAATTGAAAACTATTCTACTGCTTTTATTAAGTAATGAAAATTTTTGTGTGAAGAATCGTAATGCATTTCAGACTCAAATCGAATCGTTAGGCAGATAATCGGAATCGGATCGAATCGTGAGGCAGGTAGAGATGCACACCACTACTACCAACATAAGACACATAATGGACGCAGACAAAGGACACATGAGGGCGCTATGAGACACAAAAGGGGAATCTAAAGAGGGATGGAGGACATAAGGAGACACATGGGGAAGACACAGACGCAGACCATGACACCATCTTGGGTTGTGATAGGGAAGGCTGTTGTTGGTTAAGCATCCAGGAAACAGTGGAGAATGTCTCGGCTAGTAGAAGCTAACTGTTAGCATTAGCACCTCCACCACATAACAGAACTCCTTCAGGCTTGTGTTATTTGTGGAGATAAAACATCAATGTTGCAGGGCAAATGGAGTCAGTGGGAGAGTTGTGTTGCTGTATCCAATCAGAGGCGAGATCTCCAAATATCATGAATATTGATGATTAAAACTCTAAATTCCTCCATTTCACGCCCCTTCTCCTTCGTCTTGAGCCTGATTTATACTTCTCTGTCCACGTAGGTGTGGAGACACGCAATGCCACTATGCGTCGGCGCAAGGTTTCTCCGACGGGCTCACAGAGGATGACGGAGACATGCCCAACATTTTAAACATCTGTCAAAAGTGGCGGAGACTGCAAAATTGTGATTGGTAAGGACACCGCTTCCTGTATATTCATCACCAGCCCCGACGTTGCCCTGTTAAAAACTAAAACGATTTTTAGAGGTAGACCCAGAACAGATTGAAGAGCGCATAGTGGAAAAAGTCTGAAAATATTAATGCTTATTCACCCGTGACTGAAGGAGTACAAAATGCGGAGCAAATGTGAACGGAAATGACTGGAAACATGGGTTTAGAGGTGGCGACCACATGAAGCGGTGGAGGAGAATGAAGGACAAATTTGTCCGCGTTATAAAGTCTCTGAAATATATAAACACATTAGTAAATACACTATTGTAGACCGGATACATGAGTGTTATGGTAGCAGGATACCACAGAACAGCGCTACGCCCTCTGTTGTCCTGGCGGGGAATTGTTTTGCAACACTCCGTTGCTTGAACAGAAGTTTGCATGTAAAAACCTTTCTGACACTCCGTGTGCGTCTCTCTGTTGTGGAGCTCATGGAGAAGTATAAATCAGGTGCAACTTCTACTTCCTGAAACAGGAGCTTCAGAGCTTTTTTCCAAGAGAATGACTCACAAGGCATCCATTCATACCAGAGACCACTACAGGTTTATTGAAGTAACGAACAAATTGGAACTTTAAGGGCTAACTTTGAGAGGACAATGTAAGAATATTGACAGTTGCACACAAATACAACCACACATATTAGTCATCTGATTTGTTTTTACTCAAAGAAATTATATACAGCATAAAAACGTGCTTTTCATAATCAGGTAATTCAGATTTCCTTCCCCCTCTGTTGCAAAAATAATGGTGAGGGCCCAGTGGCGGCTGGTGAAAAATATTTTTGGTGGGGCTGTGCTATTTTTTATTTTCAAACAAACTTGTGCTTTCTGAGCTTTGTGCACAACTCCACTATTTCTTGAATTAAGCACAGCTCTTTTATTTCCTGTCTTACATCAATGGACAAACTGATTAATCCAGGTGTGTCTGACTATTGGCACGCTGCCTTGCGGACCAAGGTTGAAAAATACTGCATTGAATTGCACATAAAATAACATGACCATAAATGGTAAATAGGCAATGCAAGAGGCAAGTAACAAAAACATTTTTGTTTAATTTCAACATTTGAGTGAGCACGAAAAATTATGAGCAGGTCACTGTTACAGTAGTAAACACTACTTAGACAAAATGCCAGAAATTTACACTGTTAAATATTTCTGGAGTGTTGTGCCAAGGTCAACTTTATACAAAGATCAAGTGGATGCATTTGTGTGTGTGTGTGTGATACCTCATGTGGCTGCCGTCAGCCTCAGTCATGCAGTTTATGGTTCAAGTTAAGCTAAGAATACTTTATTTTTAATATATCAGATTAATGTATACGTTATTCGGTTTAAAAGCACACATTTAAATGGTTTACAGAATTTTTTCCAGGGTGGAACCAATGTTTAGTTTGTTGTTTCGGGGTTGACAATATTTTCAGTTGCACGCCACATTTGATAGGCGGCAGCATGCTAACCCCTATCATTCGTTGGTAGAGCTATGCAGACACATGCAACGACATTTTCCAGCTGTGGAAAGGAGTGACACTGCAAGATGTGTTTTTTATTAACCCCTGCAAGCTAATGCGGCCAATGAGGTATGCAATGTGTGTTTATGTCGTGATGGGAAATTAAGATGTTTGTTTGTGACAGAACTGTCGCGTTTATGGTGGACACGGGCAATTTGTAAATGTAAATTGTGAGTGTTTTATCTTGTGTATTAGTGCTTCATTGTTTATTCTCTATGAGAACGATTTATTGTGGAATTTGATTATTCTATGTCGTTTGTACAGTTCTCACGGCACCGTTGGTGGCACCTGTGTGCAATAAATGCCAGTTAAAATTGAAGAACGCCTTGTGTCTCTTTTCAACTTGGAGGGAGTTACACCTCATTTGTACAGAAATTTTGCCCTTCTGTCCTTCTGAGTGGCAAAGCTCTCGATGACTTTTTTATTAAAGTCAGGAATGTTTGCGACAAGCTTTTTTTCCATGGAGAGCATGGCAAGAGCATTCAGCCGATCCTGTGTCATTGTGTTCCTCAGGAAAGTCTTAATTCTCTTTAAAGTAGAAAAGCACCTCTCTGATTCGGCTGTGGTCATGGGTGTGGTGACAAGAATCTTTAAAAGAGTGACAGTCTCTGTGAACGTGCTTTGAAGATTGTTCTCCATGAAAAACTGGAAGAGAGTCAGTGCACCAGTGCAAGCCCTGAACTCATGGTTCTCATAGATGAGGGATAGCTCTGTTCTGAGCTTAGCTTTGTTCAGCGTGGGGTAGGCCTCTACAGCGGTTGCCAGTGCTGCATCTGGGAACTGTGCTGTGTGTTGCACAAACAAGTCACTTTGTAGCAGAGTGGCAGTAGCGAGGTGCTTGGTAAAAGAGAATCGCTCTTTTGCATGGCTCAGGATGGTGTCACAAACTTGTCATATGATAAATAAAAAACAACAGATAAGTACATAGGAAACACTTTCATAGGAAATAATGTCATCAGTATCCTCTTACAAATGTCATATTTTCCAGTTTTTGGGACAATGAAACATTTCAGATTCTCAATGAGATGTTTTTACTTCAAATGTAAAAACATCTCATCGAGAATCAGAAATGTTTTATTGTCCCAAAAGCTGGGAAATTTGTTTGCTGCAGCAGAAGTGTAACAAGCAAAATAGAATCAGATTGATGTATGCACAAATTTACTTGAATTTACATTTACATGATTAAATATGTATAATAAGTATGTGTGTTGAAATGAGTTTTTACAGTTATTGCACATTAAACAATGTACATGTTATTAAACAAATGTCCCGGTTTGTGGGGCAACCAAGGATTTCTGATTCTGATTGTCTTGTTCAAAGAAATGTAATGTACAGCTTACCTCTGCACCCAGCTGCTGTTGTTCTCCCTGTCCAAACGTCCTCCGTTTCTTCCGTTCCCCTCGTCGAGCTGCATGGCAACATTAGCTCTGCCTAGCATGGCTAGCTTCACCGTGTTGTCCATGTGTGCCCGGGATGACTCGTGTTTCTTCACCTTCTCAGAAAAATGTCTCATGTCTGTAACTCCTGACACAATCCATGCCTTATCTGTCCCAGCCGTTTTGAATAACAAACACGGAAAGCAAAATAAAGCATTAGCGTGATTGCATCCAGCTAGCCAAGCCTTCCTGGTGTACCAATTTCGGGAGAAGCCTCGTGTGCTCCAGTGGTCAAGACTGTCGAGCTCAACCCGAACATCAACGAACAGCCTTGGGCGGTAGCTCTATCGCCCTTCGGGCTTCCGAATCGACGACGCTGATTGGATGCATTCCCATTCCTATGAGTTTGATTTTCTTGTCAGCAATTGGCTGGCTGCTTCACTGCCGTTTGGGCGATCTTTCTGTCGCCTCCACCGCTCGGCAGGGAGCTTCTCACCAATGATACATATATGAATTGTTTTTGTTACAAAACACACAATTAACTTAGAATATGTGATTATTGGTAATTTTATTTATTTAAATAAAAATTAAAAACACTGGGGAAAACTGGGGGAGGTGGGTGGGGGGGGTGGGGGGGGGTGCTTCCTATCGCCCTCTAGTGGCCAGCCGCCACTGTGAGGGCCATTAGTATGGATGTAATTACAGCTAACTACAGTATTGTCCCATTGATATAATTTATATTAGCTGCACTGGCTGGCACTGAAATGCCAAAAGATGTTATACTACAGAACTCCCAACAATGGAGCAAATCTGCACTCCACTAAAAGCAACTGAGGTTAAATAGTAAGTCCTAATTAGCCGACGAACATGGCTGCAGAAGTGAATCTGCTACTATAAAACAAACAGAGATGTGTGGAGGGAGGAAAATAGGCAGAACATGTCCAGTTGTAAAATGTTAATCAAATAATGAGAGATTTTCCTGATGGATAATTAACGGTTTAAGAGCGTAGAGATGAATGATGATGTCATTCTCTTGCTATTTGGTTTACTGTGCAGTGATTTTCTTTACTAACTAAAAACACGAAGTCCATCAATGAGTGAAAATAGGTAGAAACACTCTATATGAGTTATATTTAAGTTGGCAGTAGAGTAAATGTTGTTTTTCTATGGCCAATATGTATTGGCAATTTTTGGGCCAATTTTCATGGCCGATGTTTAGACATCTACCTTATTTTCCTGCTAAAATGTCACTAATGACATCAGCTGATGCACAAAACATCTGAAGCTGAATTAGTTTCAGAAAAAAAAGGTAAATATCGGCCGACCAACATATCGGTCTACCCCTAATCATCAGTGCAAAATTCATCCATGTTCATTTACCTGCAGGACTTTTAGATTAGTGATTATTTTAATGTTAAACATGCTTGAAGGACATTATGAAAATTATATTTAAAAATCAAATCTGCATCTGCTTTGGTTTTTATAATGTAACAAAAATATTAGTTAAATGTAATGGATAGAAAATAATGTGAGAATATACTATGTTTATAACATTTAATACACAGGTTATGTAGTAAAACAGCTATTTTGGGTTGTTTAGATTTTTTTTGTGTTTCTGCTTCATGCAGGAAACACTATTAAGGTGAAAGGAAAGCCATGAGGAACAAATATTTTATCTGGACACTTGAGAAGGAGCTTTCTGTGAGGTCACCTATTCAGATTAGGTGTTTATGTTTTGACAGCTTCTAACAGAGGCAGGAATCAGCTGATCAGGCTGGATCAGCATGTTTTCCTCTAGTTTCAGATGCAATGGGGAAGAGCGCAGAAGAGGGGACAATACTCCCCCACCAGGAGTATGAATAGTACCAGAAGACACCGGGACACAGGGAAGGATCCTACTCCATCATTCAGGGCAGCAGCAGCAAAGCCTATCATCACATTATTAAAGGGTCCTGCAGATTAGAATCACCATCAGAGGCAGGTGTCTCCACGGCATGCGTGATAATGCGCTGCCAGCCCCCACTAAACTCTCAGGAACCTGCTGAGGCGATCCGGAGGTGGCTTGGAGCCCCCTCTGCTTTGGTCTGGTCTGCACGGGGGTCGGGTTTGGAGGGCCCCTGAGCAGCAGGGTGTCTCTTCTTCCATCGGCTCCCTGAACACTGACACACAGGATTAAAAAAACAAAACTAAACAGTAATGGCAACCCTTTCCTCCATGCTCCTCCTGTTTGCATGGGCTGCAGCAAGCAAATGCTGCTTTCACCTCATCCAGATAAAGAGCATCAATGATGGGCACCTGCTTTCATAGAGCTGCCTGGTTCTGGGCGTGTTAGGCTCCCAGCATCTTGGTGCTGCACGTAATTCCTTATCAGCGCTTTCTGACAACACTGCTGACAGCAGATACAGAGGAATTAGTGTCATAATATGTGTTTTCACACGCCTTACGCCATGAAGACACGAGACAATATTTTTAATCAACAATTCAGTGACTTGTTTTGATCTTGCTCTTTTTTTCATTTCTGCAAGGCGGTGTCATCTGGATGCTTTAGCTCCGTTTCTTGTTGCCAAAGGTGAATTAATTGATGTTTTTGTGATTGTTGCTCTAGATTGAACCAGAAAACTGATGAGATAGTGTCAGCTGCTGTGATTAAACTGCAGGTTTGTGATGCTTAGGTGTTACATTTAAGATGTTTTTGCATTTTTATTCATCAGATTTTTTTTCTTTATTGCATAGAACATGAGAAAAGTAAATAAGATTTGTTTTTGTCACAACAAATTTAATTAATGTAAAATCAATAAAAACAAACCATAAAACTATCTTATATACTTTTTTCCATTTCATGTGCAGCAATTTTATTTCTAGATCACCAAAAACACTCAAATTTTCTGTCTTTTAAAGGTCCATCCAGACTAAAATAAGACAGAGCTGCAGCATCTGAGTCTGCATCCGTCTCTTTGTGTCCAGTAGCCTGGCTGCTGAGGAGGAAAGAGAAGAAGAGGGAAAAATAAAAACAGCTCAGTCTGTGCTGCCTTTGAGGAATTCAGGTTAGCCCCAGAGGACATCACACCTGTCGAGAAAGTAGGATGCAATAACACCCTCCATCCCAAAAATAGATCTAAGGAAACATTAGCCAACATAATGAAAAATAGATCTAAGGAGCTGACAAAGCAGACGAAAAAAGAATAAAAGCTAACAGCTCTGAGTAATGTTGCTTTGATAGGCTCTAAGTATTTAAGCATCTGAATTTGCCAGAAGAATAAAAAAAACATTTTTATTTAAACATGTAAGATTAACTTTATTTAGATGAGAAGTGTCAGCCAGGAGTAGGAGGGTGAAACAGCCTGAGGAAGCGCCCTCTTTTCCTTTCTTTCTCCCTCCTTCCACCGGGAGACCGCCCATATGTGCGTTTAATCCACATTTGCAAGCATTCTCCTATCTTCCTGCTATTTCACCATCACTGTCCTGTTCCCAAACTGCCTTTTCCCTCTTCACATGCCTTTTCTCTGCAGTCGTCCGCCGCCCCCCTCTCCCCTTTCTGTTTTTTTTAACAAACTTTATTTGTTTTTGTCACAAATACATAGTCACACTAACAAACATACATCAAATATACACACGAACAGACATCAGCTCATTAATCGACAAGGGGCACATAACAGATAATACAACCTTCCAAAAGGTACATTTTTGATTGTTTTTGTTATACAGGGTCAATCAGAAATGTATTTATAAATGTATTTATATATGTATGTAATTGTAACAGAGTTTTCTAAATTTTTGTATCTAACAATGTTTTCTAATAAATCATATGACATATATAAATCAGAAAGTTGTTTTAACATGGTGAGTTTTTAAAAATCATTCATTGGTTTGTTTTTTTGTTCTCCTCTTCATGCCAGGTTCGTTCCTGCCGCCATCCTATCAGCTTTGCAGCCAGCCAAGCACCGCCATGTTCCACAGTGAGGAGAATGGTTCTAAGGGCATGGATCCACTGGTTCTCATTGATGCCATAGCGATCTGCATGGCCTACGAGGAGAAGGAGCTGTGTAAGATTGGAGAAGTGGCTCTGGCTGTCATCTTTGATGTTGCCAGCATCATCCTTGGCTCTAAGGAGCGAGTAAGTCACATTGGGAGGAGGCGATTGGAGGGAGTTTTTTTTTATCCTTCCATTAAAACAACTTCATTTTAAATCAGTGCTTTAGTTTTTATAGTTGTAGTTTAGTTCTTCACACCCCCATCCACTGTGGCTTCTGCCCCTCCAGGCATGCCAGTTGCCCCTGTTCTCCTACATCGTGGAGCGTCTGTCTGTGTGCCTGTTGCTATGAGCAGGCCTGGTACGCCAAACTCGGCAGTGTGGTGTCCATCAAGTTTCTGATGGAGAGACTTCCTCTGATCTGGGTGCTACAGAACCAGCTCACGTTCCTCAAAGCCCTGCTCTTTGTCATGATAAGCCTCACCGGAGAGGTGAGATTATTTTTGCTGTGATTTTTCTGTTTCCATCATCTTTTAACATACGGAGATTTATTTTTGTCATGCTGTTGGGCCTTGGACAGACACCCCCCTAAATATTCTAAATGTAGAGATGAGGAAAACTTATCAAATTTAGCTAAAGATTAAACTTAATAGACATTTGGCGACCTCATAACCCAACAGCGAAACAACACACATGGAATAATAAAGATCCATCGTGCTGTTCCCGAATTGACTTCTGGCTGGTCTCTAATAACCTTCATGAACTGGTCACTGAAGTGAAAATAAGTCTTACCATTATGACAGATCATAAAAACAATTTTTATTAAATGTAGTCTGTCTCAACAGCATAAAACAAAACAATTTAACTATTGGAAATTTAATAATTCTTTATTGAATAGTGCCTTTATATAAACTACAAACAGACTTTTAAAACGACATTGGGAACAAGCAGTCTCTACAAATGAGTTTGGGAAACATTGGGAACTGTTCAAATATGAAGTTAGAAAACATGCCATTAGTTTCAGCAAAGACTTAGCTAAAAAAAGAAAAGCTAGAATAGAATTTTTAATTAAATGTATATCGAACATCACTCTGAATCTTACTGATAATGAAAAATTATTACAGCTAAACTCCTTTCAATAGATGACATTTATAAGGAAAAAGCTAAAGGCACATTCATAAGATCAAGACTAAAACGGTTGGAAGAAGGAGAGAAAAACAGTACATCATTTTTTAACATTGAAAAAAGAAACATTGAAAGAAGTACCCTAACTAAATAAAAAATAGGAAATGCCATAACAACAGACTATAATACTATATCCAAATTTGTGTCCAAATATTATGCTAATTTGTACAAAATGTAAACATGTTCTGATTCATCCAATATATTTAATTTGCTTGAAGATGTCAAATGAGCAAGCACCACTCTTAGAGAAGAGTGTGATGAACCATTATCTATTGAGGAAGTAAAATGGGGAAGTAAAAATCTTAAACTCAACAAATCACCTGGTAATGATGGCCTCACAGGTGAATTTTACCAAACGTTTACTGCAGAAACCTCAAAATTCCTTTTGGCTGTATATAATGAATCCCTAAATAATGAAGAATTACCTCACTCCTTGAAACAAGGTCTAATAACATTAATTCCAAAACCGAATAAAGATGCTCTTCTAATTGATAATTGGCGTGGCATTACATTATTAAACAACAATTACAAAATTCTTGCTTCAGTAATAGTCAAACGGCTAAAATATGGAATTAATGACATTATCCATGAAGCCCAAAATGGCTTAGCTGGACATCATATTTCTGACAATATTAGATTAGTTTTGGACTTGATTAATTATAATTATTTACTCTCTGGGGACCCAGTTATTCTTTTTTTAGACTTTCAAAAGGCATTTGACACAATTAACCATGAATTTATATTTGATACTTTAACCTTCTTAAACGTTGGTAATTTTGTCATCAAAGCAGTGAAAACACTTTATAGAAACAACAATAGCTCAGTCAAACTCATGTGTGGCACATCTCAAAGATTTAACGTAGAAAAAGGGGTGCGCCAGGTTTGCCCAGCCTCCCCTTATATCTTCTTGCTAGTAGCCCAAATATTAAACTATTTAATACTACAATCACCTTTGAAGCGAATACAAATTTTTGACAAAGAAATCAAGATTTCTCAACTAGCAAACGACACTACTTTGTTTCTGCAAAATATTGAACAAATACACACAGCTTTATCTACAATATCTGAATTTTCAAAAATATCAGGATTAAATCTAAATATCAAAAAATGTGAAATTCTACCCCTAAAGGACAGCTGCCAACCTGAAATATGTAACATTCCTATTAAAAACATAGTCACTTATTTAGGCATTAAGATATCAAAAAATAACAGAGAAACTCCGGACTTAAATATGCTCCCAGTGACTCAGGCTATTAAAACTAAGTTTAATTGTTGGGCCTCCAGAGATTTATCCATATACGGTAGAGTTCTGCTAAGCAAGGCAGAGGGAATGTCTAGAGCAGCCTATGTTTTTTCAATCTTGGATATTCCCAAATCCATTTGCTTCCAACTTGATAAAATTCTTTATAATTTTATATGGAAAAACAAGCCTGACAAGGTAAAAAGATCTGTTCTCTCAAATCCAGTGGCTGAAGGGGGCCTTAATGTACTAACCTTTACCTCATTTAACCAAATTATAAAAATCAATTGGATTAAAAGATTCATTAAAAGCCCTAATAGCATGTGGAATATTATCCCAAATAATCTATTTAATGCTTTTGGTGGACTTAACTTTCTGTTGATATGTCCTTTCTCAGTAGGAAAACTCCCAATTAAATTAATTAATTTTCATAAACAAGCTTTATTATGTTGGAATCTTATCTTTAAACACAACTTCTCACCTAACAATTGTATTATTTGGAACAATACATATATTGTAAACAAAAATAAAACACTTTCTACACAATTGGTCATTAAATAATGTAAACACTGTGAATAATCTACTAAATACTAATGGCGAAACATTATCCCACAAAGACTTCTTAGAAAAATATAATATTAATACTTCACAAGAAGAGTATAACATGGTAATTAAATCCATCCCTGTTTGTATTTTCTATTTAGCACTGACCACAATCAAACATTATCTTATCTGCAGCAGTCAGACCTCCAACTATTTCTGGGATTCCAATCACAGATAAGAAATGTAATAATTCTGTTATTAGAAAAGTAATTGATCCTGTCTCAACCCCGATATGTAAACATCGATGGACTTTGATGAATACAAAACTCTGGAACAGGATCTTTCTGCTACCTCACCAATATGTTATTGTGAATAAGATAAAAATAAGTTTTATTCAAAATTGTTCATAGATATTACCCGTCAAAAGCAAACATCTGTATTTTTTTCCAAATGTTTCTAACATCGTTACTTTTTGTGGTTGTAAGGGAGCAACTATTGAACATGTTTTTGTTGATTGCTTTCATGTTACTTTGTTTTGGTTCCATTTACAAAGATACATTTCCAAAAAGTCTCGTCTCGTCTCGTCTTCCTCCGCTTATCCGGGTCCGGGTCGCGGGGGCAGCATCCCAACTAGGGAGCTCCAGGCCGTCCTCTCCCCGGCCTTGTCCACCAGCTCCTCCGGCAGGACCCCAAGGCGTTCCCGGACCAGATTGGAGATGTAACTTCTCCAACGTGTCCTGGGTCGACCCGGGGGCCTTCTGCCGGCAGGACATGCCCGAAACACCTCCCCAGGGAGGCGTCCAGGAGGCATCCTGACCAGATGCCCAAACCACCTCAACTGGCTCCTTTCGATCCGGAGGAGCAGCGGTTCTACTCCGAGTCCCTCCCGAATGTCCGAGCTCCTCACCCTATCTCTAAGGCTGAGCCCGGCCACCCTACGGAGGAAACTCATTTCGGCCGCTTGTATCCGCGATCTCGTTCTTTCGGTCATTACCCAAAGCTCATGACCATAGGTGAGGATTGGGACGTAGATCGACCGGTAAATCGAGAGCCTGGCTTTCTGGCTCAGCTCCCTCTTCCCCACGACAGATCGGCTCAGCGTCCGCATCACTGCAGACGCCGAACCAATCCGCCTGTCGATCTCCCGATCCCTCCTACCCTCACTCGTGAACAAGACCCCGAGATACTTAAACTCCTCCACTTGAGGTAGGACCTCTCCCCCGACCCGGAGGTGGCAAGCCACCCTTTTCCGGTCGAGAACCATGGTCTCAGATTTGGAGGTGCTGATCCTCATCCCAGCCGCTTCACATTCGGCCGCGAACCTACCCAGCAAGAGCTGAAGGTCAGAGCTGGATGAAGCTAGGAGGACCACATCATCCGCAAAAAGCAGAGACGAGATTCTCCTGCCACCAACTCGACACACTCCACACCACGGCTGCGTCTAGAAATTCTGTCCATAAATGTGATGAACAGAACCGGTGACAAAGGGCAGCCCTGGCGGAGTCCAACCCTCACTGGGAACAGGTCCGACTTACTACCGGCTATGCGGACCAAACTCACGCTCCTCTGGTAAAGGGACTGAATGGCCCTTAACAGAAAGCCACCCACCCCATACTCCTGGAGCGTCCCCCACAGGGTGCCCCTGGGGACACGGTCATAAGCCTTCTCCAAATCCACAAAGCACATGTGGATTGGTTGGGCAAACTCCCATGCCCCCTCCATCACCCTTGCAAGGGTATAGAGCTGGTCCACAGTTCCACGGCCAGGACGAAAACCACATTGCTCCTCCTCTATCTGAGATTCAACTATCGATCGGACCCTCCTCTCCAGTACCTTGGAGTAGACCTTTCCAGGGAGGCTGAGGAGTGTGATCCCCCTATAGTTGGAACACACCCTCAGGTCACCCTTCTTAAAGATGGGGACCACCACCCCGGTCTGCCACTCCCTAGGAACTGCCCCCGATGACCACGCAATGTTGTAGAGACGTGTCAACCATGACAGCCCTACAACATCCATAGCCTTGAGATACCCAGGACGAACCTCATCCGCCCCCGGGGCTCCGCCGCTGTGTAGTTGTTTGACTACCTCAGCAACTTCTGCCCCCGAGATCGGACAGTCCATCCCCAGGCCTCCCAGCTCTGGTTCCTCCTCGGAATGCGCATTGGTGGGATTGAGGAGCTCCTCAAAGTATTCCTTCCACCGTCCGACTATAGCCTCAGTTGACGTCAGCAGCTCCCCATCCCCACTGTAAACAGTGTGAGCGAGTTGCTGCCTTCCTCTCCTGAGGCGCCGGACAGTTTGCCAGAACCTCTTTGGAGCCGATCGATAGTCTTTCTCCATGGCCTCACCAAACTCCTCCCACGCCCGAGATTTTGCCTCGGCAACTGCCACTGCTGCACCCCGCTTGGCTATCCGGTACCTGTCTGCTGCCTCCGGAGACCCACAGACCAGCCACGCCCTGTAGGCCTCCTTCTTCAGCCTGACGGCTCCCCGAACCTCTGGTGTCCACCAGCGGGTACGGGGGTTGCCACCACGACTGGCACCGGCCACCTTACGACCACAGCTAGCAACAGCCGCCTCGACAATCGCAGAGTGGAACAAGGCCCACTCGGACTCAATGTCCCCCACTGCTCTCGGGACGTGGTCAAAGCTCTGCCGGAGGTGGGAGTTGAAGACCGTCTTGACAGGTTCTTCTGCCAGGCGTTCCCAGCAGACCCTCACTATGCGTTTGGGTCTGCCAGGTCTACGCGGCATGTTCCCTTGCCATCTGATCCAACTCACCACCAGGTGGTGATCAGTTGACAGCTCCGCCCCTCTCTTCACTCGGGTGTCCAAAACATACGGTCGCAGGTCAGATGATACGACTACAAAATCTATCATCGACCTGTGACCTAGGCTGCCCTGGTACCAAGTGTACCGGTGGGCATCCTTATGTTCGAACATGGTGTTCGTTATGGCCAAACTGCGGCTTGCACAGAAGTCCAATAACAAAACACCGCTCGAGTTCTGATCAGGTGGGCCGTTCCTCCCAATCACACCCCTCCAGGTCAAGCTGTCATTGCCCACGTGAGCATTGAAGTCCCCCAGCAGGACAATGGAGTCCCCTGATGGAGCACTATCTAGCACTCGTCCCAGGGACTCCAAAAAGGGTGGGTACTCTGAACTGATATTTGGCCCATACGCACAAACAACAGTCAGGACCCGTTCCCCGACCCGAAGGCGCAAGGAAGCTACCCTCTTGTCCCCCGGGGTAAACCCCAACACACAGGCAGAGAGTCTCGGGGCTAACAAAAAGCCAACCCCAGCCCTCCGCCTCTCACCCGGAGCAACTCCAGCAAAGTAGAGTGTCCAACCCCTCTCCAGGTCTCGGGTTCCAGAGCCAATGCAATGTGTCGAGGTGAGTCCGACTATATCTAGCCGGTACCGCTCAACCTCTGCCACAAGCTCCGGCTCCTTCCCCGCCAGCGAGGTGACGTTCCATGTCCCAAAAACTAGTTTCCTTGTCCGGGGATTGGACCGCCAAGGCTCCCGCCTTGGTCTGCCACCCGATTCACATTGCACCGGACCCTTCATGTTCCTCCTGCGGGTGGTGGGTCCACAGTTGGACGAGCCCATGTATCCGGTTCGGGCTGGGCCCGGCCGGGCCCCATGGGCGAAAGCCCGGCCACCAGGCGCTCGCTCACGGGCCCCAACCCCAGGCCTGGCTCCAGGGTGGGACCCCGGTAACCCTCCGGGCCGGGTACTCCGACTCTTCGTTTTCACCGCCATGAAAGATCCTTCGAACCGTTCTTTGTCTCACCCTTCACCTAAGACCAATTTGTCATGGGAGACCCTACCAGGGGCACTAAGTGCCCCAGGCAACATAGCTCCTAGGATCATTAGGGCACTCAAACTCCTCCACCACGATAAGGTGACGGTCACCAAAAAGTTACAAAAAAATATTTCTTTAAGCAAATATGAAATACTTCTTATTGTTACTAACCTTCATTTATCATCCAATGAAAAATACACAATTAACTCAGTCATTATTTTAGCAAAATATTATTTACATAAAATGATTTTTTCAGAAAAGTATCCCCTCCTTCTATAATTTCAGAATTACAGACCTTATGAAATATTGGAACAGCATTGAAAAATTAAAAAAAGAAGAACAACAAACTAACAAAGACCATCAACTTATTTCATCATTTCAACTTAGACACAGCAGAGCCCTAAGTGTTATGTTTCTAAGTTATATATGTTTTCGTCAGTTTTTTGTTTATTACTTGTTTTTTTGTTTAACAGTTTCCTAATGTTGCATATATGTTATTGCAATTGTATACAACTGTAAAATGTGATACATGGAATTTTTAATGTATTTTCTGAATGTATCGACAATAAGTCAATAAAACCTGTAAATAAATAAATAAATAAAATTTTTTTAAAAATTGTGCCTTTGTGACGTCACTAAATTTAAGCAATATTTTGGTCAGATCTGTCAGACTAAAGTCTCGTTTAGAGCAGTCACTTTTACTTCGACTGTAACTCAATTTTTAGAGATCAACGTGTCTGAAAGAAAGCCTGTAGATGAGACTCCAGGCGAATCTAGTAGACTTTATTTTTCAGAAAGAGAACATGATCTTAGTATTCTTAGTAAATCCCACCCCTTCTTCAGCAAAAATCTGAATTAATTTTAATCTGAAAAGCACTTAATAAGGGCTGCACTCTTCCAGTTGATAGTCACGAATGCTGCCCTCCTGTGGCCAATTAAAACATTAAAGACAAACGGATTAGCAAAAATGGAATGAATCAATCTAAAAATCATTAAGCTCTGTCTCAATAAAAGGAAAGTAAAAAATATGGTGTCACCCTCTTGTGTGTGTTGCAGGTTTGATCCCGGCTCCGGACAGAGAATTCTGCTGTTGTGTCCTTGGGCAAGACACTTAACCCACGTTGCCTGCTGGTGGTGGTCGGAGGGACTGGTGGCGCCTGTGCTCGGCAGCCTCGTTTCTGTCAGTATGCCCCAGGGCAGCTGTGGCTACATTGTAGCTCATCACCATCAGTGTGTGAATGTGTGTGTGAATGGATGAATGATACACTGTAGTGTAAAGCGCTTTGGACTCCGAGAGGCGCTATACAAGTGCGGGTCATTTATCATTTATCTTTTTTTTTGTTTAAACTACAAAAACAAGTTGTCACTTTCAACAGATCAGCAGATCAATTAAAACACGTTATAATCCAGATTTAAAAATTTTATTTATAATAAAGCTCTCGGGTTTCAACCAGCGTTGTTGGGTATTTTTATAATTGTACCTTTTTGAGGCCTAAAAGATGCCCATTTTGTGTTATTAACACTTCATGAATCTCTGTTTTTGCCAACTGTTGCTGTTCATGAAAGGTTGAGTAAGGATGTTGATTGTGGTTTTCCAACTGAAAACTGTACCTCTGTAACCTGAGAAGGCCCGCCTTCTCCTCCATCCATTGTGAATAAAGCCCCTGACGAACTGGGAGCACAGGGGAGTGATGTGGGAAGAAGCCTTGGAGGAGGCCATTCCTGCGTTAACTCTCCTTGATTTTGGAGACTCAGGGTAAAATGTCTTCCCTTGTTGTCGAGTGTTTATTTCAGGTTCCAGGGTTATGGAGAGTAAATATTACTTAACATTTAATTACCAAACATCTTGGTGGAGAATACAGGTAGGCTGAGGCTGGAGCAGACTAGGGGCTGGATGTCTGGGCCCAGCTCACGCATGCGATTCACAAACATTAACAAATAATCTTTCTCTCTCTCTCCGGGTGTGTCGTCCTTTAAGGTAATATGGGATAAAATTAATTACCTATCAAAATGGTGGCCCGTACGGGGACGCAGAGCCTAGCGGTGGAAGATTGTCTCCAGGGAGCCGCGGGGCGCCACTTCTTCATCATAAGTCCGGGGGACTGCAAATCTGGCCGGCTACATAGCTCTGCAGACAAACTTTCATCAACAGGCTCTCGCGCTCGGAACTTAGGACGAATTTACAACGTGGAGGAGAGTAAGTTAATTCATTAATTCATTAAGTTAATTAATTTGCGTCTGTTTCTTTAATCACTGGCAGTGTGGTTTAAGGTGATTGAGGTGGGCCAGTTGCGGCCGTGTGTGTGTGTGTGTGTGAACCTCTTGAGTGTGTGAGAAAGTTTGATTGATGACCGGAAAAAGACGGGAGACGATGGATCAGCTCTGGTGGAAAAGCTCCAGAGAGCAGACGGCCAGCTGAATAGCACGCCGGGTGAGTAACTAATTGAATTGTACCTTTTTCCTAGTAACTGGACGACAGTGATTTTACGCTGGAAGTGATGTTTGCAATCCACGCATGAAAGACGTTTCATGCCCCGGCTGAGAAGCTGGTCTGAGAGCTGCCGGACCTTGTCCTGGACTCCGATTGCCTCAGTTAAAGCGCTGCGTTAAAGCAGCCGACCGCAGTTTGGCACAGGCACACACCCTTTTTTGCAGTTGCTGTTGGTGGGCTGTTTAGCTCTGTCTACATGGAAGTGCATTGAGATGTTTTCGCAGCGAGTCGCGGACTGCGCACCCCACTCGTTTTGGGTTTACTGAACATGTATGTGAAATGTATACTGGCTTGGCAGCATGCCTGCGGCACTGGGGGAGAGGTGGTGATGTGTAGCCACGGTAAGCGGATAGCAATCTGAGAGAGGAGAGGCGAACGGAGGGAGGTTGTAATTCAGTCTTTTGTCTGCGTACATAAGACATCCCACGACGGAATGTGGGTCGTAATAGGGTTGGATTATGCAAAATCACTTATGTAAACTCATTGTTTTTAGGTGCTACAAAAATACTCCAAATTAATCACCGTTATTTGGCTTAAAGATCTCAAGTCGGTCTAATTTCCCGGTCTGTGTTATGTGTGACATGGGGCTGCGTTCCATTTTTGTGGGTGGGCTTGCCGGTTTCCGTGTTGTGTATTGTTTAAGTTGTCGCTGGTGGCTGGCATGTTTTCTGTATTTGTGTTGAATGTTGCTTTATGGTTTTTAATTTGTGTGTCAAAGCTCTGACTGGTGTGAGTGAAAGCCTGCAGGTTCCTTTTTGTTTGTGTGTGAGAGAAGTTTTGGGCCGAAGTTCTGAAGCCTGAATGTGTGTCTCGGCCGAGATATCTGAATGGATGGAAGGTCCGAATGCATGATAATGTGTATGACCGAAACTTTGAGCCAGTCTGTTGTGTGTGACACCTGCTGATTCTAGGTTCTGTGTTGTCCCGGTCGGTCCTGGTCTGTTCCATTCTGTCTGTGTGTGTGTGTGTGTGTGTGTGTGTGTGTGTGTGTGTGTGTGTGTGTGTGTGTGTGTGTGTGTGTGTGTGTGTGTGTGTTTATGGGATATAGGAACAAAGGGTAAGAAGTGAAGAGACTGCGAAGTGTTAGTTTATTGCGGTGGGGGATTTGGTAAGGCTGCAATCAGATATGGAAAGAGTGTGAGAAGTTAGAAGAAAGGCGAATGGAAGAAGGAAATATTGGACAGGTGAGGAAGGAAAGGATAGACGGAGAGGAAAGAAAGGCAGAAAGGGAGGCAGAGGAGACAGGTGGAGAAAAGAGAGAAGGCAATAGGAAGTTTTAAAGAAATGTTTGAGGAAGTGAGAAGGTATAGAACGTAGGGACAGAAATGTTTAGTTCTGAAATCTTTATTTTACATTTAATTTCTAAGATCTTTATGGTCAAAATTCTAATTAGAAATTAGCAAAAAGTTCGTGAGTGAGTGTGTGACAGACAGAAAGGAGGTGTGATGATTAGCTAAATACTATCTGAAAAAGTCATTGCTCTTATCTGCATGATAACTCTTACTAAACTAGTAAACAAAATGACTTACGTAGATAGAATGCTAAGGAAATACAGTTAAGCAGGGATAAATACATCCATCCTCTAACTCCTTCAGCTTCATCGGCTGAATGGTTGCCCAAATATGATGGAGATGATTCACGCGATTGCCTCAAGTTAAATTAGATATTCTGGTCTACAGGCCTTTTATTACTTTATTAAAATAAATAAATACCCTTTCTAAAAGATCATGTAGTTTATTAGAAAAAAAACAAATCAAATAAATAAATACCCTTTCTAAAAGATCATGTAGTTTATTAGAAAAAACAAATCACGTAGGTTTTAGACCTAAGTAGCCCCCTAATCTTTTATGGATTTGACCCCAAGTTACAGAATTAGAAGGGAAAATTCATGATTTTGTGTTTTAAGAGGCACATAACCTTATAAATAGCTTATGCCATTTTAGCATGACAGATTCTTTTACCATTCCAGCACAGCTCTGGTTTTGTCAGACGGAAACAGATTAGCCGTGAAGCAGCTAATCTGGGTCCGAAGATACCTTTGCTCATGGACTAAGATTAAAAATACAACTTTGACTGAAGATGGTTTCAATTTCACATGTGGTAGGCTGTTCCTTTACTGGAATGCAAACTTTAGACAGTTCTATATAGATAGTTTAAACAGCCCCAACTAAATATTTCAGCCTGGTGTATTAATTTCTTTTTAAACTAGTTAAGTAGACGTAATTTAATTTGAACATTCTGATTTTATGAGACCTATTGTTTAAAATTTCTAGTCTGATAGATGTAAGCTAGTGTTACCATGTTCTGTATTATTGTTTAGAGGTGGTGCAGTACATGAATGCTTTACAGTTTTCGTATCTCAGCATTTTATCATATGACTAAATCATGTTAAACTTGGTGTTCCTGCCATAAGCAGACCATACTCAGTTGACTGGTTTTACAGGAGGGTGTTTAGATCTTTACTGGTGTTACTGGGTTAATTTAATAACATGAAATGGTTAGGGAATCAGATCTCGGCCTTGGGGCAGGACTGGAGTCCCTGCGATCACGATGCAGTGAATACCGGTCAGAGGGAGATTGGCGCTCGCCTGAGTGAGACGACTCTCTCCTAGAGGAGTATGATGAATACCCCTTTTCTCTAAAAGAAACACGATGTCTATCACGACCAAGTCGTGGTGACTTAGGGTCCCCCTCACCAGCCGGTGGGGGGCTCCGAGCTCTGGCAAAACTCTGAGACCTGTTGGTAGGAAATCCTCGCCGCTTGAAGTTTTTATAGGGCTTCTAGACCTGTGATTTAGCACCAGGTCTGCGGTTATTACCTTTTCGAGTCCCTGATGTAGGTCATTTGAATCGCAGCGTAGAGGGATCTGCCCCCACCGCGAGGACCGAAGGGTGTCAATACACTTACTTGGTTCTTTGAACTGCCTGAAGCTACAACTAGCCATTTTCCTGAGTTTGTCCATGGAGTTGACTTCCAGGTCTACCGCACCCTTATAGGGGCCGTACTGAGGATGAAAATTATCAAGGAAAAGCTCTTTCAAACCTTTCTCATCTTCCATCCCCTTCTTACATTCTGAACCAAAGTACGCGTCAAAGAGGCATAGGTAGAAAGCTTGTGGGTCTTCAGAACGACCTTGTTTGACTGACAAAGCTAACTTTAAACCAGCTTCTTTAGCATTGTAAGTGTATTGTCTTTGAATTGCAGCTTCCAGCCGGGTGTAATCATTCGCAATCACATTTTGCTGGCGGTCAGTGAACGAACCCACGGAGTCAGAGGTTAACCTTATCAAAAAGATCTTGTCCTCGAGAGTCACTCCAGGACATCTCTGAAAATGATGGCGAAGGCCACTAAGGTACGCATCAACTGGGTATGAATTACCTGGTCGAGGATTGAATCTCTTGACGCTCCCAGACATCCTATAGATGTCAGCCGTGGTCACAGTGAGTGTGGTTGAGCTGGCTGGAAAGCTGGTACGAACATCGCGGCAGCAGGTGGGTATTGTTGAGCAGCAGGTAGGTATTGTTGAGCTTGCTGAGGAGCTGGTACCACCACCGCAACAGCATCGGCAGGTGCAGCAGGTGGGAGCAGTGGGGCTGGAGGCCCAAGTGGATGTGGTTAAGTCAGCTGGAGGGCTGGCACAACCACATCAACAGCAACGGCAGTGGGTGGAGCAGCAGGTGAGGGAGCAGGTGGAGCCGGGGGGAGTGAAGGGGTCACCCTTCTTTCTCCAGTGAGCTCAGAAATCTGTTTTTTTAAATCAGCAATTTCATTATCCCAGGCTCGTACATCATTCCTGGTTGCTATGAGATCAACCTTTAGACCATTTTTCTCATTCTCCAAAACAGCAACTCGACGTTCTGCTCTGATTTTCTTATCCAACAACACTGAATTCTCCTTTAGACCTTCATGCAGCTCTTTCCAGCAAGACTCCTCATCAGAAGTAGAATCGCTGGCTCCACCTCTTTGCATCTGCTCAGAAAGTGTGCGCATAGCGTCTTGTGTACTCACGTGACCTGTGACTTCCTTGTCCCAGAGATAAGCTAGAAGGATAGTAAACCGCCTCAGATTCTCCATGCGGGCTGCTGCTTTGACTTTCTCGCCCTCGTTGGGCAAATTATCCACGTGTTGCAGCAACATGTCTTAAGTCATCTGGCGTACGGTCCATCAAAGAGGTATCGTAGCCGCAAGCATCTAGAGCTGTAGTACCAACTGTCATCAGGAGAGAATTGATAATTATTCTCCCCACAGTGGGAAAACCAAGCTCCTCCTGATTAGACATCCTCAGTCAAACCAGATTAC
The DNA here is from genome assembly GCF_043380555.1 of Nothobranchius furzeri. Taxonomy (NCBI): domain Eukaryota; kingdom Metazoa; phylum Chordata; class Actinopteri; order Cyprinodontiformes; family Nothobranchiidae; genus Nothobranchius; species Nothobranchius furzeri. Next base: position 41,866,012 of record NC_091756.1, on the reverse strand, counting down.
ACCTAACACCAGAGTAAGGAGTAATGTACAAGAGATGCCACAGAATGGCATTAGAGCGCTAAGCAAACAATGCAGGAGGGGTAGTAGACGTCACTCGGTGATGTCACTCGTCACACACGGTGACACCATCCCAAAATGGCGGACGGGCCGTCGGTAGAGAACGCCTCTGCAAAATACACCCAAAACTGCCATGTCTGCCGCTAGATACCCTCGGCTCTCTTTATGTTTTTGCAAGGACGGATAATGGCGTTGCATATCTCTGTCCCGATGCAGACGGAGAAGTATAAATTAGGCTTAAGCCTATAGTAGCATAACTACAGAGATAACTCAGGATAACCCAGCTTTTAGACAGAGGCATGTTGGGGGTATAGGGCAAGGGACTTGTGCAAATCTGGGCTAACATCAGAATTTAACCATAGGCCCTATCAAATAAAAGTTTTAAGCCTAGTCTTAAGGTAGACAAGGTGTCTGCCTCATGGACTGAAGCTGGGAGTTGGCTCCACAAGAGAGGAGCCTGATAGCACAAAGATCTGCCTTCCATCCTGTTTTTAACTTATAAATAATAATAAACTGAACTGATATTTCTTTTCTGTGACAGGCGAGTTGAAGAACATTTTCGTTTTCAGCTTGAATATGCAACTCAGTGACTGATCACATTGCTAAAAAAAAGTTTTATATGTTTCTCAGTGAACAAGACATTTTATATTTTAAATGGACTTTGGGGTTTATGTTCTAAGCTTCTGACTGAAGACAATATTATTTAGTTTCAAACTTTTAATTCTTCCACAAGAGAATATGTTTTTTAGTTCAGTTCAAAATATTATCATTTGGAAGATCCCAATAAAACTTCAAATGGCCCAATGATCTGCTCAGGAGAATGAGAGTAAGTGAATATTCTTTATTTTTAGTGGAAGAAAGCACTTATTTTATGTGTCGATACAAAGCATTAAAAAAGGAATAAACGCAGGCAGGGACACAGGTCATTATTTAAACATGCAGAAACAGGTACAGACACTCATGCACTTTACTGGTTCTTGTCTTTATGACCACGTGTGAAATTAATGTGGTTTATGAGAAACAAGTACATTAAAACAATTTAACCCATAAACTATATTTTATTACAATTATTTAGACAATAATACACAATCAATAATCAGAGTAACCAACAATCTAAAATATCTCGGAAAAAGGACATAAAATGTAAAACATTATCTTTAAAAACTCCAGATCAGTTTTACATGTTTTTTAAAGTGATCAACAAGGAACAAATAAAACCCAAATACTCATTGTAGTGGTCCACCCATACAATACTACAGCCTGCATCAAGGTGCTCAAAAGTCACATTGTTTTAGAAACCTCTTCTACAACACACGGACACGCGCACACACACACACACACACACACACACACACACACACACACACACACACACACACACACACACACACACACGCACGCGCGCACACACACACACACACACACACACACACACGCACGCGCGCACACACACACACACACACACACACACACACACACACACACACACACACACACACACACACACACACACACACACACACACACACACACACACACACACACACACACACACAGACACACACACACACAGACACACACACACACAGACACACAGACAGACAGACAGACACACAGACACACAGACACACAGACAGACACACACACAGACAGACAGACACACTGACAGAACATCAAACTGGTTGCTGTGTTGTAGGGAATGGTTTTGGCATTCCCGGGCCCTGAACAGGAGGTGGACAAGCCAGAGGATTTTCTTTTTCTAAATTCCAATAGTCCAGTTCTCCATACCTGAAACTGATGAGAATTTAAATTTAGTTTGAAATATATACAGGTTTGCTTACACATGAAAAGCTTTAAAAACCACATTCACTAATTTTTTCAATACAATTGCAGTGGTCTCTATGATAATGAATGTCTTGTGAGGTGATCTTTGTGGGAAAGAAGCTCTCACACTCCGGTTTCAGGAACTAAAAGGGAGTCAGAGCAGAAAGGAGCAGAACACAGCAGTATTTAGAGTCTGATGTCTTGATATTTGGTTAAAGGTTAATTCACTTTGACTAGGAATCACTTCGAGAAGCTTATCCATGCATTTAAAACATCTCGTTTAGACTGCTGCAATAGTCTTGTCTTGGGTATTAGTCATGGATGTATTGCTAGGCTGCAGCTAGTTCAGAATGCTGCAGCTCGTCTCCTGACTGGCACATGTAGGTTTGATCATATCATTCCAGTTCTTGTCTCTTTGCACTGGATCCCCGTTAAGTTATGTGTGCAGTTTAACATTTTGGTTTTAGCTTACAAATGTTTGAATGGACTTGCTCCTGGCTATTTATCTGAACTCCTCATACCATATGTTCCATCTCGTGGACTGCGGTCAGCTGACCAGTATACGTTGAGCGTACCTAGGGCAAGGCTACAGAAAAGAGGTTTTAGGTCTTTCTCTGTGACAGCACCGACTCTGTGGAATATGTTGCCTATCTCCATTAGGCTGCCATTTTTAAAAAGCTACTGAAAACTTACTTTTACTAAACAGCTTTTACTATTCCTTGATGACTTGGTAGTCCAGTTTTTTATTATTTCTTATGTCTGATATTTTATGTATTGTTTTTTGTATTTTATTGCTTTTACTTAACTGCTTATATGTTTTTATGTTTTTATATGTCTATGTTCAGCACTTTGGGCAACACTGCTGCATTTAAATGTGCAATAAAAATAAACATGATAGTTGGACATCTCTCCTCTGATTGGCTAACAGCAACTCGACTCTACCACTGACTCCGTTTGGTCTGCAACATTTGTTTTATCTCCACAAATAACAAAAGCCTGAAGGAGTTCTGCCGTGTTGTGAGTTGCTAATGCTAACGGTAGCTTCTACTAGCAGAGACACCCTCTGCTCTCTTCTGGACACTAAATCAATAATAGCCTTCCCCATCATTAGCCAAGATGGGTCCATAAATGCTAATTTTCAAAGTGGGGTGCAATCGTCAGGTTTTTTTCTAACCCAAGAGTTTTCCCATCTATTTTCTATAGAGCTCCGGGAGTTGACGTCACTTCTCCCGGCATGCAACAATTCAAATCGAAACGGTGCCATATTGGCAGGTAGAACCCTGCAGCTGGACTATTTGTTATTGTCAGAAAACTCAATCAGACAGGAAATATGGTAGATTCCTGTTGTGCCCCAGGATTCAGAACAGACACGGACGACATAAGGAATGAGCCATCTAAAGGATTCCCCAAGATCCGGAGCGCCGCAAACGTTGGATCATTGTAATAAAACGCGCTAGTGACCGGGCTAAAATGAAGCTGTGGGATCCCGAGAGTAAAGGTTTTCGCTTATGCAGCGACCACTTCATATCAGGTACTTAAACCAACGTTTCCTCAACTGTGTATGGTATTTATTTTAAATGCTTTTATTACGATTCTTAGTGGGCTTCCTAAACTTATTTTGGCGTGGCTTTTTCTGTCTTATTACTCATAGTAACAAGTAAACATTACGTAAAACATTGCCTCGTGATTTCTGCGTGCTGCCGTTTCCGTGTTTTATGATCACAGCAATTAACCGGCTAAGCTGTATTTAATTTTTAAGCAATGGTTGATCAATTGTCAGATCGCACATAAAAAGCACTTTGGATTGCTATTATCTGTCTCACCGAGACAGATCTCAGACAGATCCTGAGACGCTCCTGCCTGACATTTATTTTATTCACGGAAAAAAATCAGACTAGAGATTTCTCTTGGCGTTCAGTTTATACATTCAAGCAGCACAGCACTCTATTTAAACTACATATGTGTAAATCTGTTATTTGTCCATCCATCCATCCATTTTCACCCGCTTATCCGGAGTCGGGTTGCGGGGGCAGTAGCGTCAAGAGGCCCAGACTTCCCTCTCCCCAGCCGCCTGAGCCAGCTCCTCCGGGGAAATCCCAATGGGTTCCCCGACCAGGTCCGGTAAGAAGTCCGCTCTGACAGCTTCTGGCATTTTTAATAAGTATCCCAGGGGCACGGTAAGGGTCGGAGATGTTTAGTCTATTTAATTTCTGACTATATAAAACGATTTCTTCGGTTTTAAAGTGTGAAGTAAACTCAGACGAAGTAAAATCCAAGCCGATCCCGTTCACGTTCATGTTTACGATCCATGTTTGTTTAGCTTCTTTTACCTGCCAATATGGCGTCTACTAACTGAGAGTCACGTGGGGTCCGGAGCTCTATTGGCAACTAAAGCAGGAAATAGAGGTAGAAGACTATTTTAACGTTTAGTCTACATGTGAGCCTCAGAGTGATGATCATATATATAATAAATAGAAACATGGTTTCTTAGTGAACTTGGTCTTTAAAGCACATCTTAAAATTAAGAACCGAGAAAGAAAAAAAAGACTTCATACCCATTGGCTGGGACTGAGGTAGATGGTGGATTTGTAGGCTGCAGACAAAAACAGATAACCAAATAAACATCAAAGAAAAGAAACTATTTGTAAGTAAAGGCTAATCAGATTCCTGATGTATATTTACCCTCTCAGGTGGAACTTGAGGAGGAGGCTGGACTGTGGCATTGGTTTGACGGTTACCGTTGGATTGTGCATTTGCATTTCCATTTCCTGCATTGCGTGATCTGATGAAATGGGAAAAAAACACATTTTTATAAAGATATACAACAACTATAACTATTTTTAGAAATTAGTTATTTTTATACTTATGCGCTCTTTGTAGGCAGACATTCAAGGAATCTCTTTTAAACATGTAGAGGAGAACCAGAATGAGAAGAACAAGAAGAGGAACCACCAATAGGAAGAAGATCAACAGGCCGTTCCTGAGGGAGTAGTCTAAAGCAGAGAAGGTCACATAACCAAGAAGCATTACATTTATATTCGGACTTGAAGACAGCCAAACCAAGCCTAAACTTTTGCATAGCAGAATAAAGCACTCTGTGTGTCATCCACTCACAAGCTCTACAGTCAAAATACAAAGCAGGAGGGCTGAAGCACTCAGGTCAGTAAAAAAATTTTTATTTGATGAAAACAAGAAACTGACATTTTGACACCATATGTGTCAATATACAAACCTAATCTCTAGAGAAAGTGTGTTCCTAAAGCCTATGGGCCGCTACTAAAAGTCCTGTCACCACTGAACTGACATTTTTTTAAGATTAAGATTAAGAAACTTTTATTGTCATACCAGTTCACATTTACATGCTTGTGATACGAAATTTGAACTCAGGACCCAGTATAAAGCCATAGAAAAAGAGCAAAAAGCACTAAGGATAAAAACAAGTACAGTGCTTGGCATGTACAGTATTCCATAGATAACTAAATATGATAAATGTGTGTGTGCAAGTGAAATTAGTTCACTCTAAAGGTGCTCTCAGAGATTATTTTCTCTGCACCACTGCACCAGATGTTCCACCTCCTCTCTGTACTCTGACTCATCGTTGTTAGTGATGCGTTCTACTACTGTTGTGTCATCTGCTAACTTCACGATATGGCAGCTGGGATGTCTCGCCGAGCAGTCATATGTCAGCAGAGTGAACAGGAGGGAGCTCAGCACACAGCCTTGGGGTGTGCCTGTGCTAAGGGTGATGGAAGAGGAGATGGTGTTGTGGATCCTGACAGTCTGGGGTCTGTCAGTCAAAAAGTCCAGCACCCAGTTCCCCATTATGGGGCTCAGTCCAAGAGTGGAGAGTTTCAGTACCAGAGTCCGTGGGATGATGGTGTTGAAGGCAGAGGAAAAATCCAAGAAAAGCAGACGGACGTATGAGTTCCTGCTCTCTAAGTGACTGAGAGCTGTGTGGACCACTGATGAGATGGCATCATCAGTGGACCAGTTTTTCTTGTAAGTGTACTGGTTAGAGTCCGCAGTGACGTCGATGGAGTCTTTGATGTGAGCCATAACCAACCTCTCAAAGCACTTCATGACAACAGGGGTAAGAGCTATGGGTCTGTAGTCATTGAGACATTTCACTGTGAAGCACTTTGGGACCAGAACAATAGTGGCAGTCTTTAGGCAGGTGGGGACGGATGCAAGAGACAGTGAGGTGTTAAAAATGTCTGCCGGCACCTCAGACAGCTGGTGTGCACAGTCCCTCAGTACTCGCCCAGGGCCAGCAGCTTTGCAAGGGTTAATTCCTTTGAGGGTTTTAATTATGTTACCTGTAGACACACTAAGGGGCGTATCACCAGGTAATGGAGTGAGACTGATAGAGTGAGGGGGGTGTCAGGGTCCTCAAAGCGGGCGTAGAACCTATTGAGTGTATTAGGCAGAGATGGGTCATTTGGGCATTGTGCATCTTTGGTATTATAGTCTGTGATGCACTTTATTCCCTTCCACATGCTCCGGGTGTCATTGGAGGAGAAATGCCCCTGGATTTTCTGAGCGTATGTGGCTTTAGCTCTTGCTATGCCTACCGCCAGTTCTTTCCTTTCCACTCTCAGTGCTGATGTCTAACTTGCCCTGAATAATGCATCCCTGGCTTTCAGCAGACCTCTCACCTCAGCATTCAGCCAGGGTTTCTGTTTAGGGTAGCATGTTGTTGTCTTGGTAATGGTGACATCCTCAGTACATTTGGAGATGAATCCAAGGACCGAGGAGGTGTATTCCTCTAGGTCAACCTCTCCCTCTTTTGTTGCTGCTTGTCTGAAGACCTGCCAATCTGTGCACTGGAAGCAGTCCTGGAGCACAGATGCTGCATCAGTGGGCCACACAATGACAGTCCTTTGTTGGCCCAATACTTCTCAGCAGAGGGCAACATGTTGGCACCAGCAGGAGGAAGACGTGGTCAGAAAGGCCAAGTTGGGGGCGAGGAAGAGCTCTGTATGCGCCACGGATGTTAGTGTATACACAGTCCAGCGTGTTGTCTCCTCAAGTAGAAATGGTGACATGCTGGTAAAAACTTGGCAGAATGTCCGTCAGTTTCATGTGATTAAAGTCTCCTGCAACCACATAAAACGCCTCAGGATGGTTTGACTGCAGCGAGCTAATGGTGTCATATAGCTCCTGTTGCACTATCCTAGCATTAGCACTAGCGTTAGCACCCAGTGGGATGTAAACAGTGGTGACCAACACTGCTGTAAATTCTCTTGGCAAATAGTGCGGTCGGCATTTTACCGTCATTAGTTCTATTGCCTCGGAGCAGTAGCTTTTCACCAGCACACCGTTTTTTATTCCAACCTCCATTCACGTGAGCACACAGTCCACCTCTTCTTGTTTTCCCCAACCTGTAGTCGCGGTCCGCTTGGAAATGGCTGGAAGCCATCGATCTGAAAGGCTGAATCTGGCATGTTGTTATTTAGCCAGGTTTCCGTGAGACAAAGAACAGCACAGCGCTTCATCTCTGTGTAAACACTCAGTCTCAGACGTAACAGATCCATCTTATTGTCCAGGGAACGGACATTTGCCAGGAACAAGGTAGGAATCGGTGGCTTCTTAGCCATTAATTGGGCCTGCGCACCTGCCCGTTTTCCCCTCTTCTGTTTCTTGGCACATTGTTTCCTTTTGCCTGCTGCTCCTCGCGCTCTGCTAAGCCACTCTGCGGTTCTCAGAAGCTGCAGTCTTCCAAGCATTGACTATAACCCCGGGTTTCCACCGGAGCCGTCAGCAGCACGTTACTGCAGCAGCACGTCTTGCTCGCGTAAGCTGCTGCTTGGCCCTTCCCACGAGACGCGAAGCAGCAGGGGAGCAGCTGTCACCGACCGAGCACGAAGTCACACGAGTGACTTCGTCAGTAAACACAAAAACAAGCAGGAGAAAATTACAACATGGTTTGTGTTTTATGTTCTGTCCGTTTTATAATCGCCAATACGGACCTGAAAAACAAAGGAGACCACTAGCTAGGTGATAACTTCTCACGGGAACGCACAGTTAGTAACCTTTTTTAAAAGTAAAGCAACCGGAAGGCAGTGCGTTCTTTATTCTGAAAATCTCGGTAGCTTCTCTCCATTTCCGCGTCAGATTTCCTGTCTTTCCTTCCCCAAAAATGTCGGACTTGACCCGTTTCAGAGGCGTCGCGCGTAGAAAATAGAACCGGCGCGTAAAGGCCGCGACATGCTGCTCCTGAGACGCGGCCGACTCGCGCTGCTGACGGCTGCCGACGGCTCCGGTGGAAAAGGTTCTGTTGACCACAGCGGTTCCTATCAGCAGCTATGACGTGCTGCTGCAGTAACGTGCTGCTGACGGCTCCCGTGGAAAGCCGCGGTAAGTTGTGGGATATTGTGATGGTCGAGCTTTTTCCGAAATCGATGAGTTCGACCGAGCTGTACTTCACACGCAGATCCATCACAGAATCAGCGCCAGCAATGGCCTCAGATTTGTTAAAAAGTAAGGCTTAGTTCCGGGAGCTTGAGAAGCCGCAGCATGACTGTGCGCCACCATCTTAGATAATCGCAAGACCGTGTAGAGACTTAAACGCCCATAAAAGTACCTTAAAATTGGATTCTAAAATGTACAGGCAACCAGTGCAGTGAATCCAAAACTGGAGAAATATCATTCTCATCCCAGTGAGTGGTTGTGCAGCCGCACTCTGCATCAACTGAAGACGAGAGAGTTGAGACATAGGGAACACCAAAGTAAAACAAATTACAGTAATCATGTCTTACTGTCATAAAAGTGTGAGTTACTGTCTCAAAATTTTGTTTTGATAATAAGTTCTTTAATTAGCAACGGCTGTCAGTTGATAAAATCAACACAACACCAGGGATGTGACATTAGGTTTCACAAAAGGGGCAAGCGGACCTAAGGTTAACCACACAGTTCCCAGACAAAGCACTAGGCCTAAACACAACATCCTCCATCTTCTTTTCATTAAAATGAAGGAAGTTAGAGAACATCCATTGTCCAACCTCACAAAGACATTCTCATTGAGAATTCAGTGACTGATGGTAGCCTCTCAAAGGGGATGTACACCTGGGTATCACCTGCTAAGCAGTGAAAATGACACCCATGTTTCCTGAAAATCAGACCCCAAAATAACAGATACAACAAAATTAGCGGGCCTAAAACAAAAACTAGTATTCCTGTTGGACTGCCTACAGTTATTTAGCATCGGTACTCAAATTTTCATCACTTTTCATGCAAAACCTTTTTATAAACATTTGTTTTGTTGAACATGTGGAGTTAGCTTATAAGCCCAGTGAGCCAAAAAGCTCAATGAGTTAGACAGTGATTATTTATATGGTTAAATGGTTGAAATCTCCCTTTAACGTATTATCATGCCACTGTTTAGCAAACATGGCTGTGACTTTTGCTTACTGTATTCCAAAGAGGAAAAAGACAGAAGTTGTTCAAACTACCTATTTGAGCAGGACCGCTGTCAACACTCCCACCCCATCCTGACCTATCACAGTAGGGTGGTGCCCAATTGTCAATGCAGTGGCAGTGTCCCAAATTATTGCATACCTGTAAATAACAATGCAAAAGAAATGGTCAGAATGATCTTTATCTTTATCTGGTGGATAAATTGATAAAGAAACAAAAATAGACTTGTTTACTCCTCGTCCATTGCAGGTGCTTTGGGCGTCACAAGTCAAGTTGGGCAGAAGAGATGAAGCGTCCACACACTGAAAGTCCAGACAAGTCTAGAAAAGACAAAAAGGTCACCTATTCATTTTCACACTTTTTATTACCTATAGTAGTGGTCCTCAATTGGCGGCCCGCGAGCCCTCTCTTTGTGGCCCCCAAACCCTGCGTGCACCCCCCACCCCCACCCCCGACGACCGACCGGGAGGTGTAGGATAGAGCTGAGGAAAATAATCAAATAATGCATCGAGATGCGGCCGTAAAAGATTCTGCATCATAGAGGAGTAGCCATAATCAATTATAGTGGAATGTGGTTTTGTTGTTATAACGGCAGCACCAGCATAGCATTCAAATCTGTCAGAGCGGTGTTCTCCACATTTACTGGGTAGGAAACTTTGGGCTGCCTTTATGTGGTACTGCAGGGCTGAGCGCTTGAGTTTAACCTGAGACCGATCCTGAACCGAGAGAGAGCGAGAGCGAGAGAGAGAGATTGTCTGCTCACACGAGAGGATCGGAGGACGCTCCTCCAAACACGTGTTAATATTTTCATATTTTCATTATTATTTCTCCTCGAAGTGCTCAGTCAGACCGAGTGTTGTGATGTCGGGAGGTGCGGTCTTGGGGAGGGAGCGGGGTCAGTGACGGCAGCTCTTATATTCAGGGACACGGAGAAGTTAAAAGGGAAGAGAAATAGAAGACAGACATGACACAAGCTTGTGTGTGATGTGCATTACAGCCAGCGATCCAAACAGCAGCACCACCCACCCCCCTGCCCTCTTGCTTCTGGGTCTTTTTTGCGAGTGGCCCTCGGACCATTATAATTGAGGAGCCCTGACCTATAGGCTCACCTTTCCTGCAGCACAAGGACTTCCAGGGTTGACGTAGGCTGGATCGAGCACATCTGTGCCGAGATTGAAGTCTGCATTAATGCAGCGGTATCCTTGAATTGTCTCGGTACTGATTTGGGCGTTAGGAAGATGGTTGTTCAAATCGACATTAGTGCACTGAACCTTTCCACACATGGAGTTTCTGAAACAAAGTCAATTTTTAATATTACAAATTAAATGAATGAAGCAAAAATGATAAAACATTTTTTTCACAAATACACATCAAATACAGCTGAAAAGGAGGCTATTACAAATGAGTTTTCCAGAGAGGTTGGAATCGTACATGTTTTATAGACTTTAATTGTATATTAGATAAATGTAAATAAACTATTAAAACGCAAAGCACTTACGCTACTTTACATGGGATGTATTGTCCAATGCTGGTGATTCCACAATTTCCAAAAACGTTTCCTTTTGTATTTTCATACTGAAAGCAAATATCTGCTGCCTTAGTTGCAGAATCTGTTGAACAAAAAGATGTTCTCTATTATGAACAAGTTTTTCTAAAGTGACAGATGGCTTTTAACGGTTGCATATTAGAGTAATCCAGAAAAGATTTTGTAAACAAAAGTACTAAAAAGGAATATTTCACAAAGTGGAAAAGTTTAGAACGTCAGAAAGGATTTTAGTTCTTAAAAGCTGAACGTACCTGATCCAAACAGCTCTCTACATTGGTAGTCATACGTCTGGCAGCGACCTTCGTAGCAGTATGCTGCATTGTTTTCACAGGGAAGTCCATCCATGAGGTAGACATTACTGGGACAATATTCACTCGTGCCATTACAGTACTCAGGAAGATCACAGGCGTTGACAGAGCTTCTGCATGGTGTTCCAGCCACTTTCATCTACATTAATGGCAACAGTTCAAAACCAAAGTACATATGTCCATCCCTCTCAGCGCAAGATTGATCAAGTTTAAAGGAAACTCAAATGTTTTGTAGACCTGGCACTTGTCACAGCAGGCTCCTTGAGCACAACGGGATCCCCATGCCAGTTTGCAGGTAGCAGCATTACAGCATTCGTTCTTGCATTCCTTTATAAAATAAAACTGAGGTCACTTATAAAAGAAGAAACAGGTAGAAGAGGGGAAAAAACAAACAAGATGAATTACAAAGATATTTTGTTTTCTACAACTCTACCTCTGGTGGGCCACAGTCACACTCTTCTCCATTGTCCAGCCGGCCGTTGCCACACTCGGCGGTACCGATCACTTCTGCAGGGTTAGGCGGATTTCTCAGACACACCCCACTTCCACGGAAAATCAGTGACTCAAAGTCTTGTGAGCTGCACTCGCTAAATGTGGTGTAACCACTGTCAAGATATGGATTACAGATAATTAAGAAGTTAGCTTTACAAAATACTAATCTGTAGAAAATAGTAGATTGATTTTAATTGCCAAAACCAATTTAACTACTATACAGGTCCTTCTAAAAAATTAGCATATTGTGATAATTATTTTCTGTAATGTACTGATAAACATTAGACTTTCATATATATTAGATTCATTACACACAACTGAAGTAGTTCAAGCCTTTTATTGTTTCTAATATTGATGATTGTGGCATACAGCTCATGAAAACCCAAAATTCCTATCTAAAAAAATTTGCATATTTCATACGACCAATAAAAGAAAAGTGTTTTTAATACAAAAAAAGTCAACCTCCAAATAATTATGTTCAGTTATGCACTCAATACTTGGTCGGGAATCCTTTTGAAGAAATGACTGCTTCAATGCGGCGTGGCATGGAGGCAATCAGCCTGTGGCACTGCTGAGGTGTTATGGAGGCCCAGGATGCTTCGATAGCGGCCTTAAGCTCATCCAGAGTGTTGGGTCTTGTGTCTCTCAACTTTCTCTTCACAATATCCCACAGATTCTCTATGGGGTTCAGGTCAGGAGAGTCGGCAGGCCAATTGAGCACAGTAATACCATGGTCAGTAAACCATTTACCACTGGTTTTGGCACTGTGAGCAGGTGCCAGGTCATGCAGAAAAATGAAATCTTCATCTCCATAAAGCTTTTCAGCAGATGGAAGCATGAAGTGCTCCAAAATCTCCTGATAGCTAGCTGCATTGACCCTGCCCTTGATAAAACACAGTGGATCAACACCAGCAGCTGACATGGCACCCCAGACCATCACTGACTGTGGGTACTTGACACTGGACTTCAGGCATTTTGGCTTTTCCCTCTGCCCAGTCTTCCTCCAGACTCTGGCACCTTGATTTCTGAATGACATGCAAAATTTGCTTTCATCGGAAAAAAGTACTCTGGACCACTGAGCAACAGTCCAGGGTTGCTTCTCTGTAGCCCAGGTACGGCACTTCTGCCTTTGTTTCTGGTTCAAAGTGGCTTTACCTGGGGAATGTGGCACCTGTAGCCCATTTCCTGCGCTCGCCTATACACGGTGGCTCTGGATGTTTCTACGCCAGACTCAGTCCACTGCTTCCGCAGGTCCCCCAAGGTCCTTCTCCACAATCTTCCTCAGGGTCCGGTCACCTCCTCTCGTTGTGCAGCGTTTTCTGCCACACTTTTTCCTTCCCACTGAGGTGCCTTGATACAGCACTCTGGGAACAGCCTATTCGTGCACAAATTTCTTTCAGTGTCTTACCCTCTTGCTTGAGGGTATCAATGATGACCTTCTGGACAGCAGTCAGGTCGGCAGTCTTACCCATGATTGCAGTTTTGAGTAATGAACCAGGCTGAGAGTTTTTAAAAGCCTCAGGAATCTTTTGCAGGTGTTTAGAGTTAATTAGTTGATTCAGATGATTAGGTTAATAGCTCGTTAAGAGAATCTTTTCATGATATGCTAATTTTTGAGATAGGAATTTTGGGTTTTCATGAGCTGTATGCCAAAATCATCAATATTAGAAACAATAAAAGGCTTGAACTACTTCAGTTGTGTGTAATGAATCTAATATATATGAAAGTCTAATGTTTATCAGTACATTACAGAAAATAATTAACTTTATCACAATATGCTAATTTTTTTAGAAGGACCCGTATAGTCCAGACCAATCAATATGCTTCTGTCAGTGTGCCCCAGGGGCAGCTGTGGCTACAGTGTAGCTCATCCCCACCAGGGTGTGAATGGATGAATTATATTTTAGCTACTTTTGCTGCATGGTAAAGGTGCATTCACAAACTGGAAAAAGAAGATTTCTTTCACTTTGGAAAAGGTTGATTATTAATTGGTCATGCTGATTATACTGTAGGCCAATTCTAATCACCAGACAATGTTTGGTGCACCTCTATGATCATATTCCTATTCGTATGCATGTGTCCATCACACATATTCACCCTGAGATGGTTGGATCAGATAGCTCTCAATGTATTTGCTGAAGAAGGCTTTCAGCCACTAGCACATCAATATTTAACTATTATCTGCAACCCTGTCTTTTTTTTATATTTGCAGGTCAATAAGCATTTACTGCAGTCTTTAATACAACTGGTTCTAAATTAATTTTTTTTTTTACCTGGCTGCTGCTGACATGATGCAGCTTTTTCCACTACAGGTACAGCGGTTGTCATCATGATTCATGCCCAGGTTATGGCCTAACTCGTGGGCCACCACAGTGGAGAAAAAATTCAAGTTGTCTGCACTGTACTGTAAAAGAAAAGCAGTAGTCTAAGTGTGAATGTTCATTGTGAGATCACACAGTTATGGCAAACAATTAGCAAACGATTTTGATGAGGCACCTTGTATGTTTTATACATTTTCAGTAGTCTTTAGTAGGAATGAATGCCTTGGAGTTGAGCTGAACACAACAGTATTTGGAGCCGTATTTCCTGATATGTGGACATCACTCCTTAGATCGGATAATAGCAACGTGACTACCACTGACTTGCAACAAGAATGTTTCATCTCCACAAATAACACAAGCCTGGAGGAGTTCTGCTGTGTGGTGAATTTGCTAATGCTAACAGTTAGCTTTTACTAGTCGGGATTTTGTCTGTTGATTCTTGGACATCAGAACTACAACAGCCTTCCTTGTCGCGAGTCAAGATGGGTGAGTACATAAATGTTAAGTGACAGTGTGACGTAAATCTGTCAGGATTTTAACATCCTAGCGTTTCACCATCTAATATCGATCAGAAGCTAATGCAGGAGATAGGTGTAGGAGACTATTTTCATGTTCAGCCTGCATGAAAAACTCAGTGACCCATTATAATCAGAAATCATTAAAAATATGTTTTCATGTGGTCCTTATCTTAACTCTCCATTACATGAATCCAACATTTGATCAGCAAAATGACATTTTATACTGCAACATTATTTATGTAACAACATACAGGAGCAATGTGTGAAAAAAAAATATGGCCGTGTCCTTTTTCAGAGAATAAGATGAGTAGCAGGAAGAGTAGACATGTTCAGTTGGTCCACTACACAGAGAAATGCACACATTTTGTTAGCCATTTTGTTAATAGTAAAATCTGTAACTGACAATTTAAACAAGCCTTGTTTAGAAGAGTTGTACGAAGCGTTTTAGAGAATAAAAGAAACAGTGCAGGTTAGACTGCTCAATTTACATTTACTCAAATGAAAAACTTATGCTAAACACTGCCTTTGTAAAGACAAGATCAAGTCAGAAATGTGTTGGGCACAATGCAAATTGTCACATTTGTTAAAAGCAAACATCTTTCAACAACAGTGGAGAGTGGATTGTGTGTTGATTGAGTTAACCCTGAAGCTAGAGTCAAATGTGAGGTGAGAAGCTGGGCTGCAATAGGTTCATGCAAGAAGTTGTAAGAAACCATTTTAGAAAGAAACAAGTTAAATTATTGCTGATACGATCAAACTCCAAATGTCAACCTGATTTAAAGTCATACTATGCAACTTTTTCATATTTTTAAATAATTTTCTTGAGCCAGTATTGGTTTAAACAACCCTTTAAAACTTACTGACAAAAACTGAGCTGACATACCTGGCTCTGCAGTCTGCTTCCAGCTTGTTTCCTGCATGTTTTAGCTCATGAACACAGCTGATTAGTTAGATTTAGTTTTGAATCGCTCCTGTAGACACTAATAAAGGCTGAGGAGACATTTCAGCAGCTAGATTAAGGTCTTGAAAAGATGAACGCACAGTAAAGAAGTTTCACTTTTGGTTCTACTAAACGGAGATGGTATAGAAATGTTATGTTTATTATTTCTTGATCATTAATCCTATTAACTGAATGTATTACTCTATGCCTGAAAGCATTCTCATTCATTCAGACACACCCACACATTCTTGTAACTTCACACACACACACACACACACACACACACACACACACACACACACACACACACACACACACACACACACACACACACACACACACACACACACACACACACACACACACACACACACACACACACACAGTCTTATCTCTTTGTTCTTGTATAAATAAACTCAGAGCGGCATCTCCTTGCAGCTTCTGAATCTCACATTGTGAGCAGATCTGCCCCAATTGCAATTCGGTAAACGTGTGTTTCATTGTCTCTCTTTTCTCTCCGACTGCAGGTATTAGGTGATTGATAAAATCCCTAACAGGAGACTAGTAGGTGCTAAAAGCAAGCAAAACTGCCACGTCTGCCTTTAAAGGATATTAAGAGCACTGAGCCCAAACAAATATGCATCAGCCTGAATAAAACTAAGTCCTGCTATTAACATTTTAAAACTCTGCTACTTTATTTTGTCCGATTGTTGAAAATATAATTTAACAGCAACCACATCTGTTTTGGTTTGTTTGAGATGGTATTCATCTGTCACAATCTGATTTTTAGGTCACTTTACTATTCTTTGAATAGTTGTTTCTAAAGACCTAAAAGAGCCAAAAGGATTTATGGAATGCAAAAAGAATAAAAGCGTAGTAATTGAGCGTTAACCAGACCGTGATCCAGTTGAGCCAGCTAGACTGGGATGTCATTCAGAACAGGTTGCAACGAGCAGCGTGGGTGAATGGAACCACCCAGTGAATAATGCATGTGGGATCAGTTTTCTTATGAAAGCTCATGCTCTCACCATGCACCATGGTTTCATTTGGATTTTAAGGTGAAAACAAAAGAGAACTTACTACATTAATCCCTCCAGAACTGGATACAGAGCAGACTGTGCCCACAAAGGCCATCCCTAACACACCACCCAGGTATGAACTGGTCCGACCACTGGTTGAACAAAAGATAAACCAGAACTGAGGCTTTGCATTTTCAGAACATACAAAAATTAAATGATCAAATCGGCCAACAGAAAACATGACTTACACAATAAGGTGAGCTGCGTCATTTTTGATTCTTGGCAACAGAACCGTCTTCCTCCACTGAACAAAGTTCCCCAGAACATCTCCGGCACCGCCATCCACACCAAAAGGATTACCGTCCTTAAAAATCTCCAGTCCCACCAGCACTACACGAATATTCAACTGCTTGTAGTACTATAACAGGAAGAAAAAAAATTTAGCTGAATCTGATTTAGACATTGTTTTAACTTAAAGTGTTTAATGGAAACCAAATTAAGTAGAAGAATTTATTGAAAAATAAAGAATTTCTCATTTTAGAGAATGATCTTACTCCATCCATTAGATTGGCCAGTGCCACCATCTCGTCTCGTACTGCAGTCTCATTTCTTTTCTTATAATTATACTGTAAAACAAAATCCACACACTATGACCCAATCATTAAGAAGGGAACAATCTCAATGACTGGATGAGTTTGATCCAAGATTTTACATTTCAGAGATGTTTGAAATTATTCATTTTTGTGACAAAACATTTATTCTATTTTTATGTGGTATGTGAAGAGCATTTCAAGCAAAAAATGCCCCAGAAAAACATCTCAGATTGCACCTTCACCGTTTCCTCACTTTGACACTTCATGTAGGATAATCTAATGTAATGAACAACAAAGACAGAGTTGTATTATTTGCTGGAAGGAAAATCATTTTGAAGCCATTTAAGCCTGATGTATTAATAAGACCAAAACCAGTTTTACAGGTTTGTCCTAACAGAGGCAGCTGACACTTTTATTTTAAAGGGCACTGACAAACCCAAAGTGCTGCGAGTGCTAAAACAGGAATTCAAGCAAACAGGAAAGCTGGGCATAACAATCAGCAATTGTCCAGGTATGTGGTTAATAATAAAATGTACTACACGTTTTTACCAGCTTATTACAGTGATACATTATATGCTTTGGAATTGGAATAGAGTAAAAATCAGGGAAAAACTAAAACACTCGCTCAATGCGTAACAGTTGGCAACCCTGTGCATATCCTGTTTCAACTGCGTCTGCTTCACTCCCGCCAGCCTCTGTTTACTGCTTGTGTGGCTATAGGGAGCCTAAGTCACTTGCAGAGGTGTGACCAAGTCACTGCTTTGCAAGTCACAAGTAAGTCACAAGTCTTTCCAGTCAAGTCTCGAGTCAAGTCCAAGTCAAAGACATCCAAGTCCAGTCCAAAGTCAATGATGTGTTAGTCCAAGTCAAGTGCAAGTCCTTAACTTTGAATTCTCGAGTCATATTCAAGTCATCTGTCCAACTTCAATTTAATGACAGTGATAACAAATACATTCCAGAAATAAAGCTTCTTAAAGCTTCATAAAATTTGCTCAAACAAGCAGAAAGTGCAACTGAAACTGATTATAAACCCAGTGCTGCCGCACTTAGCAGTAGATGTAACCCAAAATCAAGAATGATTTATGATTTTTGTCCATGTTGTGCCACTTTTGTGCTAAAATATCAAATATGCCCAAGTCATCATCAAGTCAACAGATGCAAGTCATTGGCGTTCAAGTCTGAGTCAAGTCGTTGGTCTTTATACATTTTATCAAGTCAAGTCAGAAGTCATTAAAATAATGTCATATCTGACTCGAGTCCAAGTCATGTGACTCGAGTCCACACCTCTGTCACTTCAGCATCATGGGTCCCCGGAACAAACAAAAAATGAATGCAAGTCAACAAGGCTAAAAACGCTCTTTTATAACCCGCTTAGCCTTAGGCCATGGATCACACATATTGTTGTACTGCTTTTAAATGAAAAATAATAATGGGTGTTTCGACCACGCCAGTCACGTTCTTTGAGATTTATTAGCTTGTAAAAGGTTGTGATTAGCATGACTACAAACTAGAAATCAGTATGTCGCATATGTGACGTCTCTACATAATCTCCTCTCCCCAAAGTAGCTGCTACTTACCAAATGACCAGATTTATGGTGGTTCTTTCCTCCTGTGGGAAGTTTGCTGAACTTACAGCCCTCTTCCCTCAGTTTTCTCCATGTCTGATTCGATGACGTCACTTTCATGAAGCGCATTTGTAGTCCTGGACTTATTTTCACACAAAACCTAAAATATCGTTTCCCATCCATTTGAAAATAAGCGAGTTCTTGGTATCAAAATGTGTCTTTAACATTCACGGACATCATATGTGAAATCCATGGCACAAAACAAGCGGAATTAGAAAATAGTGTTTTTAGCCCCGTTGACTTTCATTCTTTTTTTCGTTCTTCTGGGACCCATGATGCGGAAGTGACTTAGGCTCCCTATAAGCTAAACGGAAGAATGCTGACATGAAAAATGGCATGTCGCCACCTACTGCACCAGAGTGGAACAAACTTTATTTTAGAGGACGGTTATCTAATGTGCATGTAAACTAGGATAAAGACTCTCAGCTTATTACAATAAGATCGACCCGGATCAACTGAGATGTCAGATAGTGCTCATATAACCACCCCGAGAATGACGTAGATCTGTGAGGATTTTCAAATCATAGTTTCACAGTCTATTTTCAATCAGAAATGAATGAAGGAGACAGGTGAAAGAGACCATTTTCATGTTCAGCCTGCATGAAAAACTCAGAGTGACCCATTATAACCAGGGATAATCATTACAAAATGGTATTTCAGTGAACCACACCTTTAAAGGAAAAATAATAGGTGATGTAAAGATGATTATGAAGTTCAATCAGTGAATTTTTACATACACAACAAATACTTACTCTAAGATTGTCAACAACCAGTGCCAGCTCCACATAACTGGTTTGAGGTAAGTTGCGTTTTCTCTGTTGGAACAATGGAGTTAAAAAAAACAACCCAAAAACAACTGAAAATGTGTCAGTAAGAATTGAAGCCATTTTACATTTAAAAGAAATTTTTATATACATGTAACACTAACCCTCAAAAGGGAAGCCAATGATTTGTGAGGTTCAAAAGGTTCATGTGTTAGTGTTGACGTCTCTTCATCAACAACTCCGCAAGTAACGGGCTCAGACTGAGAGTCCTTCAGGAGGTACAGCAGATGCTCATTAGTGGTCGAGTCAGCTGCAGGTTCAAGTCCAAATGTCTGGTTTCCAAGGATGAGCACACCCCTGCAAAGGAGTGATATCAGTGGGTTATTCTTGTTTCATAGGAGGCCTGTGAAAATGTATTTAACTTAGCCATTAGCAGCTTTAAACACATTGTTTTTCATGATGTTTATTAAAATGCAACACTGTGCTAAAGTCTTATAACACTAATTTCTTTACAACTTGCTAGACTCAGTTCTAATTAGTTAAAGTGGTCCCAGCATTAATTTAAGATCTAAAGGGCTTTAAGTGTATTTATTTTGTCCTTGCCGTTAGCTTAAACGTCTACCTTTTGTCAAAGTGGACCCACAACCAAAGTATTTTCAGAAGATGTTTAAGCAACTTTAAACTATAAAGGCAAAAAGAGGAGCTCAGTTTAGAAAGAGTAAAACAACTGTACAAAAAGCCATGTGTTCAACCATGGCACTAGATCATAAATATTTATCATAAAAGTGCAGAGTAACAGACTTCAGCTTTGAGTTTCCTCATATTTTACTGCACGTGACAAATACTCAATGTCTTGTCATTGTATGCAACTTTGTCCCACAGACAAAGAATATGTATTAAAAAAAAAGGAAACTGGATGATAGGGAGCAAATAGAAAAATGGTGCTAATCAGCAGGACAGCATTAAAAGGTGATGAGCTCACAAGATTTTCTTTGTCCATTTTAAATTCTGTTACTGAGCTCTTTGTTCATTCAGTCTTGTTGGACAAAAGTGTAATTTTCTGAACAGAGGCTATTCAGGAAACTAATATGAATAAAATGATAATTGTTAACACCTTTTAAATGGAAAACTTAAAAACAGATGAGACATCCTTCTGAGGGCAGGGGAAACGTTCAGGAAAAGAGAAATGTAATCACAAGGCGAAAGGTTGTTTTGTAGAAGAAATTTTAAAGCCAGATGTGACGGAGTAAATTATTATCAAAGATACTTGAACGGGATTTTGGCTGTGCATTCCTCTTTTAAACACCTTAATCTAACAGATTAAATGTCTCCCCAGTAGTGTCCACAGGAGTGATCCATCACTAAATTAAACACATCAGCTGTGTTTCTGATCTAAACATGCTGGAAGCAAACTGCAGCACCAGGTATGTCAGTCCAACAGACCGGATCAGCAACTCTGAAGCTGCAAGTAGAATATTCTGGCCACAGGTAATAAAAATAAAAATAAAAAGGTAAATGGCCTGTATTTGATACAGTGCCTTCTAGAGTCCTGGAACCCCCCAAGATGCTTTACAACACAGCCATCCATTCATTCATTCACTCTCTCTCTCTCTCACACAAACACACACACACACACACACACACACACACACACACACACACACACACACACACACACACACACACACACACACACACACACACACACACACACACACACACACACACACACACTCTAACGGTGATCAGCTACATTGTAGCCCCAGCTACCCTGGGGCACACTGACAGAGGCAGGTCTCACTGGTCCCTCCAAACTCCACCAGTAGGCAAGGTGGGTTAAGGGTGTTGCCCATGGACACAACGACAGCAACGGACAGAGCGAGGCTCAAACCTGCTACCTTCTGATTACAAAACGAGTACTTAACTCCTGTACTGCTGTTGCCCCAGGGGCGATGGGCTGGGTGGCTTTTCATTACCCAGTAAAGGGTTATTTCAGCACATACTGGCTGAAGAAAATGAAATAAAATTTTGAAAAACTTGCATAGTGTCTCTTTAAGGTACAACCTTTGAAGACTACTTTGCATAAATAGAACTACATTGTTTTATTCAATATATTTAAAGAAATGTGGCTTGTTCACCCTTTTACACATTTTTGCATATCTCCAAACCGTATGTATTTTTAATACAATAATGAGAAATGTAAGCAAAATGACACATAAGGCTCTTCTAATTAATTTTCTAGATCACAGAGAATGAATCAGGAACTCAAAATGAATCTACCCTACAAACTGCACTACACAAAACAACACATCTAAGAAAAATAAAAGTTTAAACCTGAGGCCTGAGCACGTGCTGAGAGCAACCACAGAGTCTGCATACCCATCTACCTTCCCATGGTAATAGCAATGCACCTGAGGAAAAAAGCAGAATGAAGTTGAAGAGTTTATTTCAACCACCCTTATTGACCAAAACTAACTAAAATAGACTTACATCCTGTTTTGGATACAATACAGTGTAGTTACCACTGGCACCACTTGAATACTGGACAAAGTTGGGGTGAATAAAATCTCTGGGAAAAAGAGCAAATGATGATATGTTACTCATCAATACTATTGTCAGCATGACAACTGTCCCATTCATTGGGGGGGGGGGGGGGGGGGGGGTCCTCCCCACTTTTTTCCAAAGTCAATTTTTGTCCCCTGCACTTTTTACTGTCCAAAAACAATATTATGCTAAATAATAGGCACTAGTTGAGCACTAGGACCAAGACATCAGCTAGAATATGATGTAAATGAGCTCTATTGATCAGATAGGGGAGACCGGGGATGGTTGTAACAGTTTTGACATTTCTATCTGTAGCTTGGAACTCCTTTAAGTTTGAAATTTCAAAATGTGAAACAAACTAGCTACATGAGTCAGTTACTAAATGGTGTAGATGTTGTTTCTGCAGAACATACAGAAATCCTGTGGCTTTGTCTGAAACACAAGGAGTAAAATGTTACAACTCACCCCATAGTCTGGGTCAGTTGTTACATACGGGTGAGAAGTAACAATATAAAAAAATGATTCTCACAATAGCTTGACAGTCAAAGCATATTTTATTCTTCACTTAAGTGCCTTTTAACTGTGTGTGTGTGTGTGTGTGTGTGTGTGTTAGGGGTTGCATCAACTAGTCGACAAGTCGACTTCACTGCTCTGTAGTGACTTTTTATGACTTTCATAGACTAGTCGCTGTCACGTGATAATGACAGACAAGATGCAGTCCTCGGAAAAGACAGCAGGTGACGAGCTCCTGCGTGTTGGGAGGCGACGCTCTGTGCCAGAGCGTCCACGGTAAAACGGACATTTGACCGAATTGTGACCTTACTCTCTTGCAATTTAACCTTCCCCTCACCCCCATCCTAACCTTAACCAGCTTGCGCATGCAAAGCTCTGATTGTTGACACGCCCCAGACATCTGCGTCCTGAGCACGGCCACAGTAACATTATCAAATCAGGTATTGCCACCTCAAAAACTAATTTAACACGTGATTGTTCATGTCGGCTCTTTTCCTTTTATGTTTTCTGTCTTTTATTTGTGCCTGATGCGTTTCGCTGCAGGGGAGCGGAGCGCATCA
Organism: Nothobranchius furzeri; assembly: GCF_043380555.1. Taxonomy (NCBI): domain Eukaryota; kingdom Metazoa; phylum Chordata; class Actinopteri; order Cyprinodontiformes; family Nothobranchiidae; genus Nothobranchius; species Nothobranchius furzeri. Next base: position 41,842,972 of record NC_091756.1, on the reverse strand, counting down.
CCTGTTTTGTCCTCCGCTGATGCACCTCACCGGTGCGGCCAGCGCACACTCCGCTGTTTTTGCAGTCGGTAGATCTTTTAGAACTGCAGTTCAAAGGTAACTCATAAGGTGAATATATATGAACCCAGGTAGCAGTTTTTCTTTAGGATTGAGAGGAGATGCAGGAAGATGATAAACAGGCAGGACAGAAAAATAGTCAAATAAAAACAAGTTAGTTTTTGTACCTGGTGGTTGCAACAAACAGACACCATTGAAGGTAATCAGAAGTGAGGAACAGAAAATGAAATAATTATTTTAATGTTTAGAGCAACAGGAACTCCGAGAGGCTGCAGACGCATCAGTGAGTTTGCGGCCGCCGTGCAGGGGGAGGGGGGAGAGGGCTGAAGCAAAATGCAGAAACTACCATTATTAAAAGAGATGTGTGTTAACTTAGAAAATGTGGGCGCAGTTTTAATTGTCAAACCCCCCCCCCCCATGCTTCTAAAAAAAGGCTTGGTCACCACTCATCGTCAGTTTTAGCCGCTTCGGGTGTATGATGTCATCAACGACTAGTCGAAGTCGACTCAGTTTTCATTACTTGATGGTTGACTTTAAAAAAATGAAGTTATGCAGCCCATAGTGTGTGTGTGTGTGTGTGTGAGACAGAGAGAGGAACAGTGAAGCATGTGTGGCACTTGAACATTGTTCTAATATTTAACAGAATGTGCAAGATTCACCAAACGAACTGAACTGAAATATCTGACAACTGCAAGGTACAGCATCGATCATCAGGCATTTGGCTCACCTGGAGTTCATGTCTGCTGAGCTCACATGTAGATCTACTAACATTTTAACAAAACAATAAAACTGAGTTAAATGTGCTATTGTGCACCAGCTTCAACAACTGAATATTTGATTTTCAAGTTCTAATTCACTATCGGTGTCACAGTGGTGACCCCTGGAGTGCAGGCTTCATGGGCCCACAGATGACATGTCATACACTTAACCCAAGCTTCTTTTGGTTTGAAGTCACTGAAATTTTCCATGCACACAATTCATATGTTCTCATCAGCATCTGAGGAATACGTGTCCTCTAGTTTCATGTTTTTTTTTTCTGATTTTTCTTTCTGGACGCTTTCTTAGAGCTCATATGTATTTGTTGGTTTGGTTGGGTGTTTTTGTCTTATTATTTGTGCAAATACCAAACTTTTTTGCCACTGTTCTGATAGACTTTCCCTGACTTTTCACATCATTGGATGCTTTCTCGAGAATGCAGAGAGGCACCCATTGGTCAGTCTTCCTTTTCCAATTTGTGGGCATGCTGAAATTCAAATAACCCAGAACCCTGTAGTCATCAACTAGCTTACATTACAGCTAACAGATAAAACATTAGCACTAACAACTAGCATAGAATATTACTCCATAAACACACAATAAACACGATTTAAGTTTAATGGATTTAACTACAAAGAAGACAATGCTATAACAAAAAACTACAAAGTTCAAAAAATGTACTTTTTGTCATCAAAATGTCATTTCTGCTCCTGAATTTTGTTGTGTGTGCTGCAGGTCACTCTTTTCTTTCCCCATGAGGCATAAAAACCGCACTGAGCACAGCCAGAGTGAATCACATGGTTTGTAAATGGTTCCTGATTGTAGATATCAGGTGTTACAACTGACCCGTGTTACAACCATCCCAGGTCTGTGAAATGGTGACAATGAATAGGAATGAAAATGACAAAGGGTGAAAAACAAAGTTGATTTGAAAGCATTAGTTTTTTGTTTTACTGCCACCTGTGTGCCTCACAGTTCTGCATTCCTGACATTGCATAAAAGATCCTCTAGGTTGTAGCTTTATACCCCCCCCCTCCCCCTTCTAAAGTCAAAACTAGGTCCATGGTCCCATTTACCTGTTTCTCTCAAGATGAAGGATGTGTTCAGCGTTGTTTATGATGAGTTTGTACAATACGATATCTCCATACTTCTAAAAGTACACAAAAGATACAACAAACTCTTTAAATATTAGAAATACAAATCTGAAATAAATATGAATGAACTGATCTACCTCTTGAGAGCTTATCTGGCTGTTGATGCTCCTACTCCACCTGTGAACCACCTGGGGTCTTACAATAGAGTATTTAGAAGGTCTTGATCCAAATCCATTGAAATCTAAAAAGTAAACGGAGATGTATTATATTGGGGGTTCCTCGCGGAGTAACCCGGTATTCACGGTGAAGTAACGCAAGAACTCATCCGGTAAAATAAAGAATTGGGCATCTTATTTAGCTGTGTGTCTTTACATCTAACTCAATGTATGAAGCTCACGAACAAAACAGTGCTAATAAGCAGACGGACGGATAGAAAGAAAGAAACTCAACCTAAACAATGTCTGTCGGCGTAAGGGATGATAATGCGGGTTTCCTGGATTCTATACCGACAAACAGCACCGCACTAGAAGCCTTACCGTTGTTTTCGATCCCAGAAATACATGTCCAAAACAAAACATACAACCGAAAGTGTGTTCTGGTCATAATCATCGTTAGAATAGAGCGACCCCCGAGCTCGCTCCCGATAAACAGGTAGCATAACAACTTCTGTGCAGGTATGGGCGTGGCTAAGACAGGTGAGCTGATTTCAGAAAAGAATGAGGAAAAGTCAAACAATAAAGAATTTCAATAAGTTTACGGAGATCAACGTTTTGATAAATTTGATGATGAAAATATGAAACCTTACTTTTGATAATATCCTTTACACTTTCATTAACAGTAGAGCTACAAATCCACATTTTATTCGGAAAAATTACATTTTAGACAATCCTGAAGGGCAACTGGACCGTGATGTTATGTGTCAAAAAATAGTCACTGCAGCAGATCTTTTCATTCAAAGTTTCTGCTGAATGTCGTGAAGTGTGTGAGATGTACAACCCGGAGATCTGGCCAGAGGGTAATGTACAGAGATGATTTGAACCATAAGGGTGGAACCTTAGGGTCACCCCTGGTGGTTTGGTGAATGAGTCACAGGCAGCCCCAGGATACAGCAGCTTAACTCTGGATAAATGAGTCTAAAGGCTATTTCTTACAACTGTGGCCTGAGGCTGGGCCAGAGTGTAGATGGCAGGAGTCGCAGATTTGTTTTGGACAATGCCGGATCAGTGTGTGCCAGAAACCTTTTTAATGAAGCAGGATCTAAAAGGTCTAAATTCCATTAATAACACATCCCATGGGGCTGGAGAGTCGACTACTGCCCTGGAGATGGAATAATAATAATGGGGAGACATGGTGCAATACTTTGGGACAAGATATTGGACCCGTACATAAATGTGATGGGGCTAGGTGTGGACTGGTGTATAGCAAAACACATTAAACAAAATGAGAAGGAATTTGTTATCCTGAACGTGTATATTTGAGTGCCTTAATAATGAAGCTGATTTTCTTAACTTGCTGTTATTATTAACAGTTTCATAAAAGATAATGTTTCAAATGTGTGTTTTTGGTGATCTGATATTTCCGGATGGAAACTCAGTCTTTGCCAAACACCTGAAACAACTCTGTGAAGATAGTGCCTTACTGCTGTCAACTGAAGTTTGTTAACCTGCAGATAGCTACACTTTTATTAGTGAAGCACGCACACAGCTTCATGGTTGGATCCCTGTGTCTCAACAGCTGATGCTCACATCTCCCTGTCAGACGTGAGCATCTTATATGAGCTGTCTAGCTCTGATCACACCCCATTTGGGTTCAAAGTAAATCTGGAGTGTGTGCTCATGTCTGATGAACATGACAGTGAAAGGTACGGACTGACCTACTCTCTTAAATTATCCGCTGTTTACTGAGAAACTTTTTGAGTGGCATTTTCCTGCCCAGGGTAGCAGTCACCTGTAGAAAATCTGACTAAAGATCCAGAACACATCAGTAGTAGGCAACTTGTATGGTGACATAGTGAATGCTCTACCTAAGGCTAGCATTCCCTTTCACAGACAAACCAAAGATAAGACCAGGCTGGAGAGAGTACACGTCTGAGGATCATGTGCTTGTCTGGAAAGGAGTGAGACATAGGAAGGAAAACACCCACACCCTGAGTGGAGCTGAAAATATCTTAAAGCTGTGGAGACAACATTATTAGGACTTGTTTAATTGTGCACCAAGTGAATCGTACAAAATGGGCAAAACTGAAAGTGTAGATGAAATCAAGTGGTCTATCAAGCTATTATTAAACTACCTAATAATAAAGCCACTGGGTTGGATGGCATATCTGCTGAACACCTAAAGTATGTTAGCGGCAGATTAGCACCACTCCTTGCTATATGCGCTTCACCTTTTCTTGCTCATGTTTGACTGATTCAATGTTAACTGTTCTGTTGGTCCCAGTGATGAAAGACAAGAGTGGGAGACGGTAGCCTGGATAACTATAGGCCCCTTACTTTGGCTACCATATTCTCTAAAGCCTCGAAAATAATTCTGCTGGACAGAATTTATGACACCTTAAAAATCACAGATAATCAGTTTAACTTCATCCCAGAGCCATTTAAGGTCAGTAATGGAGTCAGCATTCTATCTCCTCTTCTTTTTAACTACATGGATGACTTCTCTTACTCTGTGATTAGTGTCACCAAGAAAGTCAAATATCTTGGTGATATTATCACAGAGGACATGAGAGATGATGACGACATGTACAGGCAGTGCTGTATGTTATTTGCTCGGGGAAATACACTCGCTGGTGAGTTTGGGTCTTGTTCTGATAAAGTAAAGATAACTTTGTTTAAGGCTTATTGTACACTGTTGTACACGGCCCACCTATGGACTAACTATAAGAAGTGTAGTATCCGTGGGCTGCAGGTTGCCTATAATGATGCTCTCCGTTTGATACTGAGGAAGCCTAGATAGACGAGTGTAAGGGAGACTTTTGTAAATGTGAGGGTGAACACCCTACAAGCTACCTTAAGAAATTGTATTTACAAATGTAGTTATAGGCTGAACAATTCTAAAAATGTGATTAATTTAAATGTAACCAACACCTGTGTCAGTGCAATACGCTACCAGACAAAGATGTGGAAACACTGGAATAGTCTTTTCTTTTTTAGATAAGGTAGGATAGTTACTATAATTTATACTTTATTTTCACACTACTTTTATTATAGTTTCTTGTTTCTGCTTTCATGATTATTTGTCTCTTGTGTTTTGATGTGTCACATTGTGCTCATTTCGTTTTATCTTATCTGTACAATGTTTTTCTACTTCTGTCAATTGGACTAAGAGTCCTGAATAAAGAATACGTGACTTGACAGTTCGTTTGTGCTTGTCTTATCGCGTTGTTTCAACACCTCTGACGTCACGAGGTGTGTTGTTTTGGTGTCTAGCATGAAAAGTTTGTGCTGAACATTTCCTTAACAAACACCATCTGAACAGGATGTTAATCGCTTAGTTTTAGAAACTTTGGCAACAAAGACGTTCACTTTTTATGACATTTCACAGCTACTAGCCTTTTATTATTGTTTTGGGGATTTTTTAACATCTCGGTGTTGTCAAAAGCTTGTTAGCTAGCTAGCAAGTGAAGTGGTGACGCTACAGAATAATGCTCAAAATTCGCTTGCTGTGTTTTATTTAAGTCGTTTAATGATTTAGGATGCGTCATTTATGGCTTCATACCTTCTTTGGAGACTCACTTGCTTCTTGAGAAAAGAACTTTCTGAAAAGCAGGTCTGCACACACAACACTTTGATTTTGTGGTCTGCTCAAGCTGTGCTGTAAGTACACCTTTATTTATATCTTCCTGTTTTATATAAGTATGCCGTATTTCCATTGGACTTTTCTTTTACAGAGTCACTGCACTGATAGGTGCACCATCATCAAAGAGAAAAAATGTTGTAATAAATATCTCATCACAGCTTTCATCTATCAACAAAGGTGCTTTGGCCAGACAGTTATAATCAAACTGAATACACACATCCACAAATTCATGAAGCCTTTTCTGTTCTTTAGGTCTGTATTTGTGTTTTCATACCAACGGTATTCAGATCACAGCTCAAAAGAAAGCAAAAACAAAGATGGATGCACAACCAAAAAACAGAGATGAAAGGACAAAAGGTTACTTCAAAAAAACCGCCCTCAGACAACAGAAGTGTCCAAATACTCTTGAACGATGGTTGGTTCGGCCTTTAAAAATTTCAAATGTCACAGAAGAGAGCTCAAGCCAGGAGGGTGTGGGAATGGCTGACGATGTTGGGTTTCAAATCAGTCCTACCTTATCTCTGGATGAGAAAGATGCAGAGAAGTTGTCAATTTCTGATATAGATGAAGAAACTCAACCATTAACACCACAGAACTTGGATCACCCCCAGCCCCAGTCAGCAGCTGCTACAGTTAGTGGATTTTCACAGAAAAACTCTCACGATGAAGAAGAGTTGGAGAAGCAAGCAGCTTCAAGCTCAGAGGGCTCTGCCAAAAAAAGAATTAAAATAACAGACTTCTTTTCTTGGCCCTCGTCACAACGTTTACCTGTCAAGCGGCGTTGGCCAGATGTTTCTTCAGAGGAAGCAGATCGAGGCAAGAAAATAAAACCTGCCCATGTAAAATGGATGGGGACACCCATCAGTGAGCTCAACAGAATACCAGAATGTGGTGGAACCCTTCCTCCACTGAATGGTATTCCTGGTCAACACACTGTCCTGATAAGGGTTTGTGCTCTTCTTTTTCCCCCTTTATGCACATCAAACTACAGATTTATACAGATAAATAATAACCTCACGGATTATTAATTTAATTTAATCACATCAGTAATAATAATTTCCGTTTCAGATGAAGTCACATTGTTTTATGTGTGCTTTATTGACTCTAGGATTATTTAGATTTCACATAAGTGATGTGTGTACCAATAATGTTTTGAATATTTTTGTTGACAGACAGACCTTCTTAAAAAGGATGAAGTTCCTGTTCCATATCCTTCTAAGTTTATTGATATCTGGGACAATATCCATGTCAAGATGCCATGCTCTAGCAAAAACACTATTCCTGTTGAAGATCAGGTGATTGTTCAGGTGATTTCTACATCTGTTGCTCTAGTTAGTGAAAAATGTACGCTGTATTGAAAAAATAACATAACTGCTTTCAATTAAACAATTTCTTGTTTAATTTTGGCCACTTAAACATTTTCAGTGCCTATTTTTACTTTGTATAATCATCTATGATCATTATCCCTAATAATCATGGCAAGTCTAATGTGGTTTATATATTTCCATTTGAAATTATATTTTTTAAACAGTAGCTATAGGAATTATGTAATATTGTATTTGTGTTTAACCCTTTAAGCCCTAGGCCTATTTTGAAGCCTATTGAAACTAATGTTACAGTGTCCCCCACCTGGGGGACCCTAGGGCTTTAAGGGTTAAGAAAAACCGTTGGGACGGGGGCAAATGCAGAGCACAGTCTCAGCCATGTTGTTTCATTGCTGAACTGTTACAATGTGTGTTTCTACAGGAACCTCAACATTTGGAAAGTAAGAGTCAGTGGGAGCAGATCAAGAAAACTTTAACCAAGAAACCAACAAATGTAGATGAGTTGACGGTTAGAAATTTTTAAAGATACATATTTTATTCACATTTGTATGTTTTTTTTTTTTTTTACTTTAAATGCTTTTTAAAAAAGTAAATTGTGGTTGTGTAGATAGCCATCTAGAAACAAATCAATTGTGGTTGTTGTTACCAGAAAATTCCATAAGGTGGCGACATAAGATAACAATCAGGAAGGCCCACAGCCTCCGAATGTAGATATTTGTGATGGCTGTTTTATACAGGTGTACATTGTTTTTCTATAATGGCTCATTGTTATTTTACATGGAGATTTTAAATGTTCTTTTCTTACAGAAGGCCATACTAAAGCATTCTGCTTTCCAAGCCAAAAACGGGGACACAGCAGCTTTGCATTCATATTGCACTAAGGTAAATATTATATTTTAAAATGACTAAATACAGATTCACTTTTATAAAGAGAATACATTTAATTTTTTTCAGAAACAGAATATCTGCTAAGAAGTTTCTGTGCATGCAGCCATGAAAACACTACTTGGTACAAATGTAGAATATATTGCATCAGGTGTCAAGTAATAACTCCTACTAGTCGCAGAAAGTAATCATAACTATGCAGGGTGTATTTTTGTTTTTACAAATACTGTTTTTATGTTGTAATAAGGGATGCTCCAATCTGATCACGTGATCAGAAATCATGACCGAACACTTGATTTTGAACAGATTGGAATTGGGTGGGAAAAATCGGATTTAACCATACAAAAACAACAAACATTACTTTTTAAATTCATCCTGAGAAAGAGATTTTCAAACGGAATAACAACGGCTTAGTTTTAGATTCAACAAGTTCCTCTGCATCATTGTTCTTTGTTCCACAGACAACAACGCATTAGAGCCCCGTAGTTTAAGGTAGCCCGGGAATTCAGACGCCATAACACCTAGCTGTTAGCTAACAGGCTAACACAGATGATACTTGTCGCCTCAAGATAGACAAAATGTCTGTAATTTTGATGTACTTTTAAATGAACAGCAAAGGAAGTGTAATAAACACATGTAATGTGTTAAAACTGCACGTTTAACGAGGAGGAAAAGGTAGGGCTGCGTTCAACACTAGAAATCTTATGCGCCACCTAAAAAAGCGTTCCCTGCTGTGCTGAGTTGGCTGCAACAATTCAGCTAAGCCAGCCGACACAAATAAAATATGTTAAGAAAAAACAAATTGTCTATGGACAGCGAAATTGCCAAGATAGCAGTATATTTATCACACTGGATGAACGTCTGTGGTTGCATACTTCGGGTTCTGCAGTCTCCTTGAGTCGCGGTATGATCTGCTTTCTCTTCCTAACTTTACAGACACAGCAGCACTACAGGTGTTTTGTAAAATATAGTGACCCTGCTGCTGACCATTATGTGCTGTGCCATCCTTGTCGCTGAAAACAGCGACACACAGTAAATTATTTGAAATATGAGCGACAAGGCTACTTTTACACATATTCTCAACATTATCATGTTTCTTATTAATGTACTTCCTAAACAAGTGATGTTTTATGGCAGATAAACTAGAGAAATGACAAACACAGAAAGAAAGAAATGCATAAATGAGTAAAAAAAAGTTAATGGACAAATCAAGTGCGTTCTCCCTTTTTTTAAATGCATTTCTAAAATATCGGATCGGGCCTCGGTATCGGCAGATTCTTAAAATCAAATGACTAGGAATCGAATCTGGAGCAAAAAAACGTGATTGGAACATCCTTAGTTGTAATTCTATTATCAAAGCTGTTACTTTTTTGTCAGATGCCATCATCTAGAGGTGGAAAAAATGAATTGCACCTTAAGCCCCTCTCCTTATTTTCAGGATTGCAACTGGAAGTAATTCCTCTTGTTCATGAACGCACACCTCTAGCTGACCAACAGAGCTAAAACAAGTTGTTTAGATATTTTTGTTCCTAAGAAATGTCGCCGAATCGGCATCTGATTAGGTTCTTCTGCAAATGCTTGTACACGCTCTGTGGTTGACGTCTGTCACTTCTGGTGCCTGTTCCTAGGGGATGAGGGTGGAACTGCAGTTTTTGCCACTCTGTGTTGGCTTCATAAAATTCCCAAGGTTGTGGGGGCTTGGTCTGTCTGTAAGTGGATGTCTAACGCTATTGGCTAATTCTGAGTGGCGGTCAGTTAACTGTATGGGACTGTACTGGACGGAGAGCGGGCTTAGCATAAAAAAGGGCTTATGTCAGAGTACATAAGCCTAGGTCTAAACGACTATTTTAATAGTCAACTAATCGCCAGTTTTGTTGACAGTCGTGTCATTCATAAAAGTTTAGCTTATTGCACCAGGATGCTCTAATATATCCATCATTAGCTTCTAGTCTGAAGTGTGATCAGCTATGTGCCATCTAATAATAAAGACAAGATGGTAGCTTATCAAACAACTTTTAATTAACTTTGTAACCCATTAATACACATGCTAAAGTCAGATGGAGGTAGGCACCTAAAACCAAAATAAAATTGTGTTCACAAGAGGCATGGTGGCAAAGTTGAAGCGCTTCATCTTCCAGTCATAACTCAAGAAATGGCAGGACACTCCAAGATATGCCTCTGTTGCACGGCTGGTCCACACGTCAGCAGTCAGGGGATCGTCGACAGCTCTGAGGGTCTGCTTTACCTTTAAGATATTAAAGTTAGTTTATTTAACAGATTAATAATTCTGTTATATCAGATAATTTAGGCTAAGAGTTAGTTTCTTGATTGTTCAGTCAGCAACATTTTTATTTGATCATAAAATGCATTATATTCTAATGTTTGTTTTATTTGTGTCCAGAGAAATAGAGACAAAGATGTGCGCAAGCGTGCACACACACACACACACACACACACACACACACACACACACACACACACACACACACACACACACACACACACACACACACACACACACACACACACACACACACACACACACGCACGCACACACACACACACACACACGCACGCACACACACACACACCTTAAAGGTTGTTTGATATCACTGTGGTGAAGTGGGATCGGTCTGGTAGGTAGTAGTCGTGTTATCCTGGGTTGAACTGCTTAATCATCTCTTTGAAACCTTGACCATGGACAGGAGTCTACTGACTAACATGCCCACAATGGCCTCGGTCAGGACGTTAGCTTGCTGAGGTGTGCACATAACAAACTCGTCCATTGAAGAGGAGCGCTTTTATTAACACTGTAATGTAGCGGGATGAAATAAATCATTAGTGTTTGTAATTGGAGCAGAAATACGTGACATACAAATGCGTTCTGAAGGTAATAACATCACCATCACTACTGGTGTTGCTACACCTATGAATACAAGTAGCTCTCTGTTGATGTTAGCAGCTGACAAGAGGTGAACTTACAGAGACGACTCTTTGTTCTCCGCCGTGACGCGCTTCCTCTTAAGCCACTCGTGCATCGACGATGTGCTCCTGTGAAAGGAGAGTGTCACTATGTAGAGTTTCCACTACAGACCTTTCTTTTGAATCTGTATAATGCTCCCAAACTTTTTGAGCTTTGTTGCTGACTCGCCATGTTTTCTTTCTCCGGTGATGAAGGCTGAGTTGGATGGCCACTAGTGTGCATGCGCCTCGGTGCGAAGTGGCGGCTCAGCAGCAGAGAGGCAGGAAGCAACTGCTGAACGTGCGGCAGCAGGCGAGATGAACATTTTTTATGAAATAAACGATGCATCAACTATTAAAGTAATGGTCGACTATTTTGTTTGTCTATGTCATCGTGACGAGTCGACTAATCGTGGCAGCCCTACATAAGATTATCACTTTTATGGTTTTCTAAAAAAAAAAAGTTATGCCTGAAAAGGGAAAAACTCCGGAATGCTGCAGTGAGGGCTGTCGTGCAAAGCGACAGAAGGGTAAAACGCCGTGTAGGAATGTTTCAAAATCCCCATTTGCTGGAAAATCTTGATAAATGACATTGTTCGATTTGATCAGTTTGTTGACGCAGTAAGCAAATTATCAGTGGTCTAGAGAAAGGCTGATTTTTATGTGGCTCTGGATTGGTTATAGCATGTCATTATAAGAGAAGCCAGTCTGTCAGACTGGTGGCAGTTGTTTTTGTGGGTACAGGAGTATTTTAAAACTGTGGTATCACAACTGTCTGCTGAAGAGAGATGTAATATACTGGCTGGTGTCCTCATACCATCTATGCAGAATCTCATCTCTCAGGTTTTCCTCTCAGGTGAGGTGCTCAAAGTCTCAAATCTACCGTAAACCTCTTTTAACTTTAAAAGGCAAAGCTAGAGTTTGGAAAATAATTGAATCGATAAACAAAATGTCACATTTATAAGCTTATCAGAAATAAAAATAGCTGACTTTACATTCCAGGGAAAGCTTTCATCTGATTTCATACAGTTAAATCAATTGTGTGGCACATGTACTACATGCCATAAATTATGTTTGGAGGGAATTGCATTAAGCAGAACCTTAACACGGAGAGAGGACGTAGCCACAGGCTTGGTTTTATTACTAGAGCCTGATCTGGTGTGATATCGACTCCAGTTGCTAAATCTTTTTAGTGATAATTAAAAAGAAGAACCTGAACCTATGAAAATTAAATAAGATGTCTAGATTTTATACCAGTCAAGCTTGTTATATGAAGCCTATAATGCAACTTTCAAACAAAAAAATAATAACCCGGAGCCCCTCTGTGTCACCGATCTCAAATATTCAGGAGAGTAAGAATGCCACTGAAATTGTTTCAGAAGTAATCAATTCACACATTTGATAGGTTTCTTTTTTATTTTCTGCGTGAAATGACTCAAACATTACAATAAAATGTGTCCATTTCTATTTCCCATCCTCTGATGAGCCAGTTTGAGGTGGAATGATTTTGAGTGTCAGAGAGAAAAACACATGAATGGCGTGGAGTGACGGGCCAGGCGCCCTAATTGAATATTCATCTCTGCAGGAGTTCCTTATGAATAGCTGAAGGGCTGTTGACGGACAGCATCGGTTCTGTTTGTTCCCTCCTCTGCAGCTCCACCACTGCTTTTTTTACACTTACGAGCATAAAAATGGCTTATTTTTATTTTTTATTTATTTTTTTTACATGCTCACGTGTTCATGGACTCACTCAGGCAGAGCTCTGTGTAGCTCAGACCCAGAGGAATGAGAACTCTAATCTGTGATTAATCTGTACGGGAGCATAATTATTTATTCAAATTCTACTCATGCTGGGTTTTTCTCACACCTCTGCTTGATTGCTTTACCGGTCTGGTGTGATGTCCAGAGACACATAGTTATACAAACAGTTAAGTCAGCTGATCTGCTGCTCTGTCTTCAGCTGATTTGCACAGCTTGGATTATATTACCTCAGCTATAGCTGCTGCCCCCACCATGTCAGCTGGCTTCATTTATTGTGCCCATAGGAACAGTTTATGATGTCAGCCTGGCCATTACTTACGACTGCGTTTAGTCAGGCTTCCTTTGCTGTCATATAAATGTCTTCCTGTCCCGGGCGCCCTTGGTTCCTTTTATCTCACACGCTCGGTCATTTGCATCTCTTCCTAGAAGGCTGGTTAGTCAGTTTGACCGATGTTTAAGTGGCTATGGGAGTAAATACAAGAGTTTAATATCCATTGTCTAAAACAGAAGAGTCCTGGATTTCGTATTTAAATTTTGAGCTTTTCAAATAAAAACAAAGATTCTGATAATAATAAACCAAATAATGTAGATTCTAAGAGCTTTTTGATGCTCCCCATCACTAGGATTGTTCATTTTAAATAAAATAACAACTCAGAATTTTAGAGTAGATCAGTTAATTATATCTGCCTCAGACCAATTACCCCGAAAGACCAATAATGCTCAGTTTTATGGCAAAGCCACAAACATAAACAGATTTCTTGTTCTCTCCAAGGTCCTGGATCCTGATGCTGTCGAACATCTGTTTGACTCTCTGCTGCCAGACATGATGCAGTTAGCACTGAGAGTGTCTGAGCTCTGTACCAAGGTAACTCCAGCCACTGGCTGTGGTTCTTTTCAACCTTGAGGTTCCAATATGATAAATAAGCAGTCAAATGATTCAGAAGTGAGGAGACGCATAACCAATTGTCTGATTGTTTGGTATCTGGAGCCAATGGAAAAAACTCATTTAAAACATTTCTATGTAATTATTTGGCTGGGTGCTCAACCATAAAATTTAGATTTTGCATCTTTGGATGAAACTCTTTTTCACTTTTTATTTAAATTCAACTGTCACCCAAAAACAATGAAACTTTTCTAGCAGATCTGTTATACCTTGAACTGTACAAAGATTTTCAGGGTTTCTTTTTTTGGGGTATGATTTTATCTTGGAACAATCAAAAATTACTAGTGTGTTATAGTTATCACAACTGGTTAGTGGTTTAAGTAGAAAGACCATTTGCAGCCAAATAATAAATCTGTTGAATCTAGCATTTTGGCTGCTGACTCTTTCAGTTGGTTTGTTGTTTTAATGTAATGGTTTCTCAGTATTCACCTTCTAGTACCAGTTTATGGTCTGTTCCCCATCATAAATATAACACATCACACAACACGTCCTAAAGATTGCATCACCACAGCGTATTTTGTTGTCTTGCTAAATAAACAAAGTGAATAATAGAGCCCTTCTTCAGTTGAGCCTCTGTTTCTCCTCCAGCCGATCCCCCTCCTGAAAAGAGGAGTGAGCCACTCGATCACCATGTCTCAGGAGCAGGTGGCCTGTCTGCTTGCCAACGCCTTCTTTTGCACTTTCCCTCAAAGAGACATCAGAGAGTGCTGCAACTATCCGGACTTCAACTTCTTTAGGTAATGTGTGGATGTTGTAACTGGATTATAAAGTATACTGACACCTAGCTCCTTCTCCATAAGGGGGCACTACTGTATATGCTTTATATATCTATTTTTTTTCCAAATAAAGCTAAAACACACATACATTTACATACTGTTAAAGCTTTGGGATTTATCAGCACTTGTAAAAATAAATCTGTGATTCAGCCATACACATTTATAAATGATGCAGTTCCTTTGGTACAGCCTCCAACAGGAGGTCAGGGTGGTGCAATGTAAAATCTGTCTGCTGATCTCTGCTCATGTTCCCGCTATCTGCTGGAATCACAATGTAATTACCTAAATGGAAGAGGAAATTAGATAAACACTGACTCAGATGGCTGCTTTTGACAATACAGAATGCTGTCGGGGTATTTTTTTTTTGCAGGAGATGGTAAAAGAGTCCAAACCCTAAAGAATGTCATTCACATAAATGTGTGGTGATTTCAAAGGGAAACGCTAAATTATTTTTTAAAATTCGGCTGCAAAAACTGTCATGTAAACTACCAAAGTTGCACCGGTCAAACATGAATGATGTTAAAAATGTTATTGAGCAGCCTTTACTCTTGCTGCTCTGCCTGAAGCCCCCCCCCCCTTCTCATGTTGTGTGAATGAAATGTCGTCGTGTGGAATTTTCTTCCTTAGCTAATTATCCGACGGATCCGTGGTTTTCCGTTACAGATATTTTTGCTGCATTCTCTTTCCTCCTCATGTTTTATTTTCTCTTGAATACCAACAGTTACACACTCGCCATGAAAATGAAAGGAATAAGTGGTTTAAACTTTTTTTGTTTTTGCTACACATCAGCCATATCTCTTGGTTATTATGCCAGGGTGTATCTCAGCCTGTAATTGGGTTTCAGAAGGCTTCATCAGCTGCTCACATAAACAAGTATTTTACACATCATAGCGGATGTTAAACCATGCCAAAAACAGCAATGGAAACAGAATAATAGAAATAAAAGCTGCCACAGATGAGTATTTAACCATTGTAAATGCAAGTGTTTGTAGTGTTTTTAGTATATTGGTGTTGTTTACTTGTGCATTCTCTTTTCTTTAGAGATCCTATAATTTGTTCCTAAAAGGTTGTTCTCAATAGTGGCTAGCTTATGTAAGACATTTACCCTGAGGACTTCTAAAGCCATGATTGTTTCTTTGGGCCACTCTGACAACAAAGAAAAAGAAAATGAATGCTAGAGTTCAGTGAATGGGTTTTCCTGCCCCTGAAGGGCTCTCAGAGCACCAAGCTTTTGTCATTATTTCATGTCCTTCACATGAAGCATCATTCTTTTTACTGTGGGGCCTCTCAGTTCTTTATATGGTTCTGCTCAAAGTGCATTCAGATTTCACCTCACTGCCAGCAGCTCTGCATGCATGTGTCCTAAGACCTTTTACCTCCTGAGGACAGTGTGGTGGTTAAAAGGGACACAGGGCTTCCTTCCCTCTCTCTTCCTTTGATGCTTCAGAGCTGGGACACTGCAAGAGTGTTGCTCTGTGATGGCCAGCCCGGGGCAGCGGTGTTGTCATAACCGCAAAGGAGCTTCTCCATAATCGGCTAGTGGCTGAAAGGGAAGCTAGTGAGAGATGGACTAATTCCTGTCAAAAGTTAAAGCCTGACTGAACTCACATGGCTGAAATGGAGGTCATGGCTCTGCAGGGAGCATTTTGTATTAGTTTGAAGAGTCGGTGGTAAGGTGGGATGTCAAACGCACTTCTATAAGCAAGCTTTTAGATTTAAAATGAAAATACGTGTCAGAAAAACTTTTTTCTAAGTTTCTTATCATTTTTATTTTGCATCCAGGCTGTTTAAAGGTTCCTCCTCAAAGAAAATGGAAAAACTGAAAACCCTGATGTGCTATTTTAAAATGGTCACTCAGCAAAGTAAGTGGTTATAAACTCAATTATAGCAGTTTTATTCTAAAAACCCGATGCAGAAGAAACATTTAGACCTGTATCTTTTTGTTCCTTAGTACCTACTGGACTTGTGACTTTCAGTCGACGAAAACTGGAAAAACCACTCAACTGGAAAAGGTCTGGCATGTTTCTGAATGCAGATGCCAGTATGTCATCATAAATCTGGTTATGATTTTAGTTCCGGTGAATAACTGTAAACAATCCTTGTGCTTCAGCTCAAAGACACTACTAACAAAGCTCCATATTACATGTGAAGGGACCATTGAGGACGATGGTTATGGGATGCTTCAGGTAAGCTGCAGATGTAGTGTTTGGTTATTAAAATGAAATGGATTCACAGTAACTAGTAGAGATGTAAGAAAATATTGATACAGCAAAATATTGTGATATTTCTTCCAGTGGTATATCGATATTCAAAAGCGGTGTATCGAAAATTTCGATATTGCAGTACATTGTGATTTTTTTCCCTGCAATATTAAACTGATATTCAAAAGCCGTGTATCAAATTTTTGTATGAATTTACATGCAAGCGTGTGTATTTTCTTTTCTTTTGGTGCAATTCCAATGCCGACCGCTAATTGGCAGCAGTGTGCAATAGGTTTTGTTTCCACCGTTGAAATGTAAATCCCTCTATTATGATTCTGATTCCTCATGTTAAACATTTTACGTATCAGTTTGAACTGTTTATTGAATTTTCATATAATACTCAGTCTAAAAAATCGTTAATATCATCCAACTGAATGTATGGCAAATTGTGATTGGGGATGTTGCGATTGATCGACCACCAATCAAAATCGGCAGATTTCCATGAAAAACGCGTGATCGACTGATTGCCGATCTACTCCTTTTGGAGCTGATCATACTAGTTGATCACATGTCACTGCAGCCGACAGAGACCCTGTGTGTAGCTGCAGCATCACGTCTCACTCACCCGCATGCGCGCACTGTTAAAAGTTTTACTCCATCTGTGAGTGATGTAAACACACGGGGGAAGTTCGCTAAACTGTGTCAACACAGCGGATTTAATAGGACTATGAAAGAACAAACTCTGCTTGGAGTGACGGTCGTTTTTGTTACTAACCTGCAGAAATGAATAGAAGACAGTCGGAAAAGTCAACTGTTAGACGCAGCTACACTAACCAACATTCGTCTGTAAGAGCGTGACAGTGAGAAGCCAGACCAACTAAGCTGAAAAGTAATTAAAGTCATCATGCTTGTTGCCTTGGTGGACAACACTGTGTTATGCCAGCTAGCATCCACTAGAACTAATAAATAAATAAATCTATTAACGTAACAACTCTGACTGTCTCAGTTTACTTGTTTAGGAGACTTTTATTTAGCCTTACAACTTCTCCATTTATCCACAGAACAGTTCAGAACAGAGCAGCTTTCAGCCGCTGACCGGAACCGGAAAAAACCTGTTAGGGATTTTATCAATATGTTTATCAATAAACCCATTTCCTGTAGTGAAGAGGGAAATGAGCAGACAAATGAATCAGTTATAACTGTGGCACATGCATGAGGCAAAATACCCCAAACATCTGATCAGAGTTTATTTAAACAAATAGATAAGAATGGGAGTGAGGTCATTGTGTGTGTGTGTGTGTGTGTGTGTGTGTGTGTGTGTGTGTGTGTGGGGGGGGGTGGGGGGTGGGGGGGGTGTCTGAGTGTGGGAATGCTTCAGGACATTTGTTAACATAACAGGATTAAAGCAATGAAATATAAAATTTCCATAACAAAACCCTTTCCACCCACTGAACCTCCCTTCAAATTAAAACTGTAACAGATAGCATTACTCTTGTATCATTACCTCTTAAAACTGTTGCAATAATAACATTAATAATAATAAAGTTAATGATTACATCTCACAACACACAGTTGAGTTTTTTTCCTTTAGCTTTTTTGCACTATTTAGAGCTTTTGTTGTTTTAAACTTGTTGGATTGTTATTGATAGCAGCTACATGCAACAGCATGTAGGTGTAGATTCTCAGTCATCCTGGACATGATCATCTTAAGAGATTTAATTGAAAACAGCTAGACGTTTCTAGTTATCTTGGAAATGTTTGACCTCTCATCCAAGAGACATTTTCAGCTCTAAGCCTTGAGTTTTGAGCAGGAGGCTTAGTTGTGGTCAGTCTTTTTTTCTCTTTAAAAAATAATAACAGGCAGCTCAGGCAATTCAAGGTGATTGAATTACCTGAGTAATTGTTCCTTTATTCCCAGATCATGTAGTCTGTAGCTCTCACTATAACTTCATAGAAAATTTATGGCCAATCCATGCGATCGGTATCAATGATCAGCACTCGGAGCATCACCGATTGTGATATAAGACATCGTCTCCCCTGCATCGTGATACGTATCGTATCGCCATAATTTCACCAATACACATCCCTAGTAATTTGTTTTGTTTGAAGGAGGCATACATGCAGCAGCCTTTTGCGTTGAAGCTATTCCTTGTGTTGCCTCGTTCTAGAGCCTTCCGCCCAGAATGCTTACCGCTGCTGAATAGGCCTTTGCAAGGAGTCTGCGACGCATCAGAGGGAGTTTGTGCTGGGAACGAGGTCGAGGCCTCTGGGCCTCCTCTGCTCCCCATGCCGGCCGAGCTTCCTGTCCTCTGTCAGCACACTCCCCTCTGACTTTCACCTTTTGTTGCCACTTTCTGACAGTTGATGTGGACATGTGATCAGCTCCGGGGCTCTCAGTTGCCCAGATTGACGGAGGCTCTGTTGGGGTGGTGGGGGTGGGGGTTTCCTCTGACAACCTGTCAAAGGAGGCTTTGGAGTCTTGCTTGTTGTCCCAGTGTTGAGTGACCACTATAAATCTGCCCTCAGATGACTGCTCACCCTTTTGTATCGTTTGCTCTGGCCTGTGATAGGTTTGGTCATGACTGTCCTCAGACCAATCAGCAGCAGCTGTCATCTCTGAAACCCTACGATTGTTTTGTTCCATTTGGATAGTAATGAATTGTCTGAGCTGAAATGAGAAATGTAGGTAAAAACGGGCATACGTTAGCTTTCTATTACTGGAGATTAATCTAGCCTTTGGGCTATATAGACCACTTTCTTTTGATTTGTGTTTCCTGCTGGCAGCTGCACACGTAAACGCTGCTTTGCTAAGAGCTCACAGCTCATTGTGTCATTGTGGACAGAGTGGCTGAGTAATGCCAGCACCTTAGGCCACATTCCCAATCAACTTGTCACTGACTCTGTCAGAAATAAAATAAAAAAGGGCAGAGACCATTTCATGAGGTGGGACCCTGTTTTTTTAAGTTTGAAACACTGAAATATTTTCCCTTTAGAATGATTAAATGTGGATTCAGTTCTGCAAAGACATACATGTTGTATGATCTCTTTTTTTTTAGGTGGATTTTGCAAACAAGTTTGTTGGAGGAGGGGTCATCGGTGCTGGTCTTGTGCAGGAGGAAATTCGTTTCCTTATTAATCCAGAGCTAATTGTTTCTCGGCTCTTCACTGAAGCCCTGGATGATGATGAATGTCTGGTTGTCACTGGTAAGTTTCAACAAACTGTCCCTCACCTTTCAATGCAGTGAGTTGACTTAGAATGATGTAATTGTTTCATCCAGATCAGATCTGTGATACTCAGGCTTCTATAAGTCAACAAAAGCAAAATTTTCTGCCTTTCTGGTGAAACGCAACATGAATCTTCTGTTGCACAACTTCACTTTAACCCCCTCTGATTCAACCAGGAGCTGAAGAGTGTTCATGGCAAATTATCTGTCTTTGTCTCTTGTCCGCTTCTGATTGGCCGCAGGGAGTTCAGTCGGGAGACACAGATTTGGCTGCCTTGATTGCTCTGTTGGGTCCTTCTGCTGAGTAATTCTGACATGTTTACAGTAAACCAGGCTGCCAAGAGCCCAGCTTGCACTCAGTAACAAGAGCTAGACTAGAGGGAGCCCTGCAGGAGGTTGATGGCACCTGTCTGTTTTTTCCTCGTTTTTTTATTTATCTTTCCTTACCTGTTGCAGCAGGATGATTGGGTTTGATGAACAGCTTTGGCAATCAGTGGGATCTGGTGATGCCTAGTGACTAAACGAACAAAAGCCCAGTGGTATTAGTCCAAACAGGACTGGTTTTTAAAGAAAATTCACCAGAAATGCACCACTTGTGATTTTATTATTCACTCCAGATTATCTTTTTTTTAAATTTTGTGTACTTTTTGTTTAATTTTTGTTACTTTCATTCTGTATTCCTTATCTGATTATCTGATTAACTTTTGTGGTTCTTCACTAATACACAGAGTAGGGCTGCTTGATTATGGCAAAAATGAAAATCACAATTTGTTTTGACTAAAATTGAGATCTTGACTTTTTAACTCATTAACTGCCAATGACCCCCCCCCATTGTCCGTTTGTACAACTGAAACCAAAACCTATCTCATCGCTGTGCGTTTGCCTATTTAACACTTTAATCTAACAACTGAAATGTCTCCCAGCCTTCATTGGTGTCTAGAGGGGTGATTCATTGCAAAATTAAACAAATCAGCTGTGCTCTTGCGGCGCCAGGTATAGCTAAATTTTTTCTTAGTCCAACAGACCGGACTGGCAACTGTGAAGTTGCAAGTGGGATATTCTGGCCACAACCCTGTAAAGGGTCATTTTAGCACATACTGGCTCAAGAAAATGATTTAAAAATATGAAAGTATCCCTTTGAAATCTACATTTTTTCATTATTTCAAACAGGAAGTGAGGTATAACAAACAACACATTTTCCTTCTAATCTGACTCATCCTTCTGCTTCCCGTTCAGCAGAGTCACCTTCAGAGTTCTTGCTGGCCGTTCCTGCCATGCCTCCACTTAACTTTATTGCTTGACCACAGAATTAATTAGAGCTGGAAGACCTGCCCAAGACCCGTTCCATTAATGCACTCTTCCATTCCATCATCTTTATTAAACCCCGCCTGTATCTCTTGTCTCCTGGTCTAAAAGTCCCAGCCACTGCAGCTGTGGGGCCGAGCGGTAAATCATATTTCCCTCGGAGAGGTCTTGGCGTACAGTACAGAATCTAATGGATTGTTCCTCTGCGCTGAAATTTGCAAAAGTGCCCTGGCTAATTAAGTTTTTCTTGATTGCTAGATATCAGGCTGCCATAGTGAGGGTCAAATTTATAAATAGCAACAGGGAGAAGTTGTGTGACTCACTGATGTCTGTACTAACCAAGGAAATAAGTGCATACCTAATGTATGTAAGCAGAGACAAAGCTATGGGGATAATTATGGTTTTTATATTATTTTGATAGAATAGTTCAATAATTTTAATTTCAATAGTCGTTTTATATTTTAAAATGAAACACCTAATGTTCTAATAAATGCACAACAATTAGATATGCTCCTGACCTTTCAGTGTCTGGTCCACCACAAATGTGTGAATTTTTAATGTTTTGATGCATTTACACATGAATGAAACAACCTTCAGGACATTGTCTTTTAAACCTGCTGATTTTATCACCTGCTATTTGGAAATAATCCTAACAGGTGGGCTATTTTTCAAACCTCATTTGATTCCCTTCCCTTTCAAATAACTTTTAAAGGACATGTTCGTTTGCATATAAACTAAAAGCATAATAAATTATGTTTTGTGAAGACGTTCCTTTCAAATTCAAAAAGGACTGGTTGTAAATATAGATGCATTAGATCCTAGATCCTACATTAGCTTGTGATAGAAAATAGACAGTGAAACTCTAAACACTACGTCACACTGTCACTTAACTTTCATGGACTCACCCGCAAAATGAGTGGAAAATGCAGAGTAAGAAGAGACAAATAGAAATCTATTCAACAATATGCAGTGTTTTCTCAAATTCAAGATCACTTACGTTATGTTTTGCAGTCAGCAAGTAGTGGGAACTGCTGAGGGCAAATACATAAAAAACACAATATTTACCAACTGCTTCAAGTTGAGTGTCCTAAGTTTCATTTTTGCACGCTGCAAAAATCCTCCGTGATGCTGCTTCAAACGTGCAATGAGGATGGATATATTAAACTTTCCTGGTTCTGTTCCACCATGGGAAACTTGTGCATGGCAAATTCCACACCGTCATTTATGGACCTTAACAAAAAATACTGCTACACGGTTGACATTGCGGCTTGCTACTTTGCTAGCACGCACTGTTCTGATCACGTGGTATTTGCATGCTGGATAGAATTGCTGAAATGAAAATTAAAGCGGAATGGATCACTTGATGCAGTCCGATATAATCCGATACCATGTTTTTGGGCCGATATCGAATTACTTCAGATATCAATATTGGAACGGTAGCCTGGCCTGCCAGAACCTTTTAATTCTGCATAGAGAGAGTCTGGTAACTCACAGGCAGAGAGGCACATGAGGGGCAGGACTAGCCAGTTCAAAAATAACCAATCAGAAAAAAAGATGGAAATGCCGATTGTACTGCGCAACGCTGTAGTTTTTTTAGCTATAGTCAAAAAAGTGTCTGGGAACAGCACAAACATCTTTTATTTTTTAATAGAAATGCTTTTGGTGCATCTACTTGTTGTGGTTTTAAAGGCATTCAAGTCATTTAGAACAGAGGAAAGAGCCGCCGCGAACTCCTTCACTGCCTTCATTGTTTATGAGAAACTGAGCGTCGCTGTGTGTCGTCCGTGACTGTAGTTTTAGAGCTGTAGTCAAAAATTGCGTCTGGCGACAACGCAAACATCTTTCTTTAGAAGAAAGACTTTTAGCGCTTCTACTTGTGGTTTTAAAGACATGTTCAAGTCATTTAGAACACAGGAGAGTCACAGCGAACTCCGCTTCAGTCGCCATGTTTGACAAACTCAGCGTTACTGTGTGTGACGTACGCTACTCAGCGCTAATTGGTTCGGTTAGAATTATCACGGGGTGGGGTTATTTGAAAAGGAGAGTTCTCAGACCCTTTCTCTGTGCAGAATTAAACACAGGAGGAGTCTGGCTGGCCACGCTATTGGAACAGGACATCCCTACCAAATGTCAGTGAAGTAAGACTCCAAATCCTGCTGTCTAAAGCAACTTTCTACTCCAGCTGACCTCTACATTCTCAGACAGACACATCTGAGCTTTTTTCTCAAGAGTATGACTTACAAGACATTAATTTCTACTAGAGACCACTGCACATGTCAAAATGTCAAAATTTGGTGTATTTTAATCCTTCATTATCAACAATGAATTGAGCGAAAATAATTATAGTTTATCTCAGATTAAAATTCACATCATTTGATCTAAAACTAGTACAAAGTCCTCCGACTCACAAAACTGGAAAAGCACTTGACCTCATTTTCACCAGAAACTATGCCATAGACACAATCTCTGTCACACCACTGCATCTTTCCGATCATTACTTCATTCGTTTCAGCACGACTCTACAAGGGAGGTCCACTGCTTCCTCCCCAATGGTCTCATTCTGCCGCAACCTCCGCAATCTGGCACCCAACCACTTCTCTCTTGTTGCCTCCACTCTTCCATCTCCCAGCACATTCTCTGATTATGAAGTAAATGATGCCACCAAGTCACTCTGCTCCACACTCCGCTCTTGTCTTAACAACTTGTGCCCTTTAGCCACTAGACCTGCTAGATCCTCTCAGTCGCACACTTGGATAAATTCAGTGACATCCGGTACATTTCCCACCTCTCTCAAGCATGCTCAGGTTAAACCGCTGCTAGAAAAACATCTCTTCCTTCAAATCATGTGGAGAACTACCGACCTATCTCTCTCCTCCCTTTTCTGTCCAAGATAATTGAAAGGGTGGCTTTCAAGCAGATCACAGAATACCTCTCACAAAACTGTCTGCTTGACCCTTACCAATCTGGGTTCAAAAAGGGCCACTCCACAGAAACTGCTCTGTTAGCAGTGACGGAATCCTTAAAAGAAGCTAGAGCTACTGCCAAATCCTCAGTGCTTATACTGCTCAGCTTATTGGCTGCATTTGACACTGTCAACCATGGCTTCCTTTTGTCCACACTCTCTAGCATGGGCATCACAGAGAAAGCACACACCTGGTTTAAATCGTACGTCACAGGACGATCATTCAGTGTATCTTGGCTTGGACAATTCTCTACCGTGCACCTTCTTGCCACAGGAGTCCCCCAGGGCTCTGTACTAGGACCTCTTCTCTCTGGGTGAGATAATTCGATCACATGGCTTCTCCGACCACTGCTATGCAGATGACACCCATCTCTTTCTGTCATTTCCACCGGACGACCACACTGTCTCTGCACGAATATCAAACTGTCTCTCTGACATATCAAAATGGATGAAATCCCACCATCTTCAACTCAACCTCTCTAAAACTGAACTACTCGTCATTCCAGCAAAACCATCCATACAGCACAATATCTCAATCCAAAATGACTTCCTATCTTAGGCTCCTTCAAAGGCAGTTCGAAATCTGGGTGTGGTGATTGATGAACACCTGACCTTTAAAGATCATGTTGCTTCTGTTGCTCGTTCATGCCGTTTTGCGCTGTATAACATACGAAAGATCAGACCATACCTAAGACAACATGCCACCCAGCTCCTGGTGCAATCTACTGTCATCTTCCGCCTCGATTACTGCAATGCCCTTCTAACCAGTCTTCCAGGCTGTACTGTGAGACCTCTTCAAATGGTCCAGAACGCAGCAGCGCATCTGGTTTTCAATCAGCCAAAAAGAGCACACATCACCCCTCTGTTCATTGAGCTCCACTGGCTACCGCTAGCTGCACGCATCAAATTCAAATGGCTAACACTAGCATACAAAGTCTGAGACGGTACGGCTCCCATCTACCTGAATCCTCTTGCAAAGGCTTACGTCTCGGCCCGGCCGCTCCGGTCATCACAGGATTGTCAGCTAGTATTGCCTACACCACGCTCAGGACAATCCAGACTCTTCTCATGCATCGTTCCACAAATGTAGAATGATTTACCATGCACTACAAGAACAGGGGCTTCCTTTTCGACTTTCAAGAAACTCCTGAAGACCCTGCTCTTCAGAGAGCATCTTCTTAACTGGCACCCTCCCTGCACCCGCCTCCCTCTCTACTGTCCACTCCTTGTTCTCTCCTCTCCATAATTCATCATGCTGCTTCACTGCCACCTACGACTGACTGGAAATTGGTTGTTGTTGTTGTTGTTGTTGTTGTTAGCCTCAAGGGCAACATGCCGATTATCACTTGAAAGTCGCTTTGGACTAAAGCGTCTGCTAAATACATAAACATAAACATATTTGATGCATCATGTCTTTAATGATTAGCGTATAGTAAATTTTATCCAGCTTTTTACTCATATGTTTACATAAATAGTTCAGTAGTGTGTTATTGAGGTTATTTTTGGGTAGTAACAAGAGGTATTTGAGTATTTAAAGAACAGGGGTTTTGGAGCTGATTGAGCATTAGAGATTTATCTTTCATGTTCTTCTGATTGGCTGAAGAAGGATGCAGCTGCTGCTGTTTCATTTCATAATGTTGAACCATCGACAAGCATTTGTATACGTTTGTTGAATTGATTTCTATTTGTCTCTTCTTACCTCTGCGTTTATCTGGATCTTCCACTCATTTTGTGCTCGCACATTTACAACAGAACACCACTGGTGTGAGAGGTTCTCCGCTCAATATGATCAGATAAGGAGAAACAGCCGGCTGCTGCCACTTCTACTTTAGGACAAACTACCAGAATCCCAAAAGAGGTCTGGACATAGAAAATGGTGACTGTTGTTTAGAGCTCTCTCATTTACTCTGGAAATGCGGGCTCCTATATCATGCAGACCAAGGGATGATGGCTGATGGGAGGGATGAAAGTTCTGTGACCATTTTTGTGTTTAAAAGCTAGCTTGTTTTGTAAATGTGCCATTGCATCTTTAACCTTTTTGAATATTGTTTTCTGTTCTGATTATATTTCAAATATATGATGATTCAAATGGTGAAGCTGCTTGTTTAGTGTTGGAGTTTAATAGGTGTTGATGTTTATTAGGAACTCAACAGTTCAGCAAATACACCGGTTATAATGAGACCTACAAGTGGAGTGGCAGCTTCCAGGACAAAACCCCAAGGTATGTGTGGCATCTACTTACTTTAATGATCTCAACTTAAGAGATGCGCTGATTCTGATCTTGTTGACCAATCATGGTTCCTGATTCTTGAGCCAATACAGATTTTTATAAGGGATTCAAATGTATTCCTAAAGGACTGAATTGTGATTCATGAAATAAAAACTTTTACGTGGATCTAATGTTGCTAGCATTAATTAATGCTTTGTAGTTTCTTCTGACTGGGAATGTTGGACTTTGTTTTGTTGCAACTTGACAACTGTTTGTCAACAAGCTCCCAGTAAAATAAAAAAACAAAT
This sequence comes from Nothobranchius furzeri, assembly GCF_043380555.1. Taxonomy (NCBI): domain Eukaryota; kingdom Metazoa; phylum Chordata; class Actinopteri; order Cyprinodontiformes; family Nothobranchiidae; genus Nothobranchius; species Nothobranchius furzeri. The sequence continues at coordinate 41,816,407 of NC_091756.1, read as the reverse complement.
TTTTAGTTTCAGGTTGACCTATCACAGGTTAGGCCGATCAATATTCATATTGACCAATTTCAATCTCCAGGCGATTTTTAGGTGCACTTTTTTTTTACTTGACTGTAAAATATTTTAACTTGTTGTTTATAACCATTTATTCTGGTTTACCACCTCGTCTATGAGATGTTAGTCTTTGATTGTACTTTAAAATAAATTGAATGTTTATTTACAGCTGTTTAGGTGATCTTTTTTAAATGTGTGGTTGTCTGAAATTAGTTTTTAGTTATTTCTGATTATAATCAGTCACTTTGAGTTTTTCATGCAGGCTGAACATGAAAATAGTCTCCTACACCTACCTCTTGCATTAACGTCTGAAAGAAAATAGATAGTGAAACTCTAGGAAAAAGCCTGACAGATCTACGTCTCACTGTCACTTAACCTTCATGGACTCGCCCATCTTGGCTCACGATGGGGAAGACTGTTGTTGGTGGTTTAGCGTCCAGGAAATGGCAGAGACCACTAGCAAAAGCTAACCATTAGCATTTAAAACTCCACCACACAGCAGAACTCCTTCTTTTCATAGCCTTTAAGCAGCAAAGCAAATGATTTGTCTCTAAAAACCTTAACCTGATATAGCATGTAACTTTGAATGTGGTCCGTTGGTTATTCTGTCACTGATATAAATCTTCACTTGTCTCCCGATTTGATTACGATTATTGGGACAACGATTCAATTCAATTCGATATCCCGATGCATCACGATGCATCACATTTATTTCATATTAATTTGTTTTCATCGATAAATAGAAGATGTCAGATAATAGCTTTGTTATTTATTTATTTATTATTATCAAAAACGTAATTGACACAACCTGCCATCCCTCAAAAGCTCTCCATTCACAGCAGGTTTGGACAAAACATTTTAAACATTTAAGATTTAACAAAGTAAAAACATCCGTTTCCTCATTCAACACCACACCTCAGGCTGAGAAAAACATGCTTTGCAAAAACTCACAAAATCTGAAAAAATACAGAAAACCTACAGGACACATAATGTAATAATAAAATACATAATGGGTTCATATATGAGTGTTTAATGTCTCTGAGCAGATTTAGAGTCAAATATTTATGCGGCAGTTCAAGGGTGTCAGAAATGACACCAAATGAAATGTTTGACTTAGTTTGTTTTTTTATTTGAACCCAGTGGTTTGTTTCTGAAATGTTGGAGCATTAATCAAGTTCTGTTTGATGCAGAAAAGAATAAAACATAAAACAAATTCTTAACTTCCAGTAATATTTAAGATGTGTGTTTTATTCTTTCTGATAATAACACCAGCAGAAGGCTGTGGGCTGGATTAGGATTAAATTACCCAGTTGATGGATCTCCTTCACTAACCAGCTAACTACAAACCTTTCCACTAACCTGTCCTGTGGGACCCTCACCATGTAACCCTCATGTCCATGCTGTCTCTGGAGGAGCTTATAGGAAACGAGACCTCCTGTAACCTAAAATGAATCAAAGCTTCTTCACAGTTTTTAAAGTTGAATTTAACATCAGTTTATCATCATGAAACAAAAGAATAAAGTGGAACGAAAACTTCTATCTTCTATTTCTCTCTCCTTTTAACTTCTCCGTGTCCCTAAATAAAAGAGACCGATGATTACGCTGCAGCTGCCGTCACTGACCCCGCCCCCTCCCCAAGACCGGATCACCTGGCATCACAACACTCGGTCTGACTGAGCGTTTCGAGCAGAAATAATAATGAAATTATGAAAATAATAATGCATGCTTGGAGGAGTGTCCTCCGATCCTCCCTCTTGTGTGAGCAGACAGTGTCTCTCTCTCTCTCTCTCTCTCAGTTGCTGTGCGAGCGAGCGGAGCGGGCCGCGTGACCACCCGCTCAATTAACATAATTCACGGCCCAAATCCTACAGAACCGGTCGGGCTGATTTGGTTCCAGTTCGGACTCAGGTTACAACTCCAGCGCTCAGCCCTGCAGTACCACATTAAGGCGGAACAATACTTGGTAGATGTGGAGGACACTTACTCTGACAGCTTTGGATGCTGCGCTGGTGCCGCCGTTAAAAAAACAAAACTACATTCCACAATAATTGATTATGGCGTACTCTTCCGATGCAGAATCGTTTATGTCCGCATCTCGCTGCGTCAATTATTTGATTATTTTCCTCAGCTCTAATATACATGTGAGTTGAAAGGAGCTGCTAAGCTCAGATGTATGGTTATGTCGTGATAGAAAATATAGTTTAATTTCAAACATTTCCTTTCTATTGTCTGATTAAATGACTGGTTTGGTGCTGGTTAACTTCTCCGATTCACTTGTTCCTTTGATGTTATTCTGGCTGAGTTGAAGCAACTATTTTGAACTTTTCTTTCTTTTTTCAGAGATGCCTGGCAGAGAATGTGCACTGAGATTGTGGCTATTGATGCTTTAAAGTTCGAGCACTTTCTGGAACAGTTTCACCCGAGCAAAATCAACCGAGAGCTTAATAAGGCAATCTTTTCCTCTTATTTTCTAATTTGTTTATGACAATTTATTTCTGAAGGCCTGCATTAGTAAACAATTTTTCTCTGTAGATGAAATTAAAACCTACATTTGTTCTGACATGGTGACTTATCTTATGCTTTGATCTCACGATCATCAGTTTAAAGAAGTTATGTTAGATGTTTATTAGCTTAATATATTTTAACTGGCATACAGCGATTTACTTGATGCATTTATCTAATACTTCTTACAACAAAACTTCTAATAAATGCCATGCTATATGTACGAGTCTGGGTTAGTAAAATCTATTTGTAATAGAAAATCAAGATGTTGATGTTGCCAGGTCTGCTGTCAGAGATTAAAGCGTCTGACAGTTCTGACAAGTGTATGAAGAATGCAGAAACACAAAGATCAATCCTTCCTCAAATATAGTTCAGTTAAATGTCATATCTGCCCGTTCACGGGAAGAATTTATGACTGGTCAGTGGGAGGATGGGCTCTTATGAAAATAAATGTGCAGGGCCCCATCAGATCTTTCAATTCAATTCAATTTTATTTATATAGCGCCAAATCACGACAAGAGTCGTCTCAAGGTACTTCACATAATAAACATTCCAATTCAGGTCAGTTCATTAAGCCAATCAGAAATAATGTTTCCTATATAAGGAACCCAGCAAATTGCATCAACTCACTGACTAGTGTCAGTGACTTTACAGCATTCCTCATACTAAGCAAGCATAAAGCGACAGTGGAGAGGAAAACTCCCTTTTAACAGGAAGAAACCTCCAGAGAATCCTGGCTCAGTATAAGCAGCCATCCTCCACGACTCACTGGGGATTGAGAAGACAGAGCAGGCAGACACACACACACACACACACACACACACACACACACACACACACACACACACACACACACACACACACACACACACACACACACACACACACACACACACACACACACACACACACACACAGAGACAGACAGACAGACAGACAGACAGACAGACAGACAGACAGACAGACAGACAGACAGACAGACAGACAGACAGACAGACAGACAGACAGACAGACAGACAGACAGACAGACAGAGTAATGTGTCTATAGTTATATTGTGATTTCTTAGTAAATATTCTGTTTTTGGTGAGAGATAAACTTTATTGTATTTATCCTACTGGATCTATAATTAAACGGATAAACTAGCAGTAGCACATCCAACGTCAAGGAAAGCAAAAAGTTATCAGGAGAAGGAGATTGTTTAAGTGGTTAGCAGCAGTGTGCTAGACAATAGCCCCCTCCATGAGGCCACCACAGCTCAGCAGAACATCATTGTAGCTTCTTCTGGGGAGAAAAACACTTGGAGAGAAAATAAAGTTAACAGCTGAAATTGCAGAAAATAATACAGTTAAAGAGCAGATTGTAGAAGAAAGTAGTAGAGTGTGAAAAGTGGTCAGTGTATTCTCCAGCAGTCTAAGCCTATAGAGCTCCGGACCCCACGTGACTCTCAGTTAGTGGACGCCATTTTGGCATGCAAAAAAGGTAAACAAACACGGATGTAACCATGAACATGAACGGGATCCGCTTGGATTTTACTTCATCGGAGTTTACTTCACACTTTAAAACAGAAGAAATCGTTTTATATAGTCAGAAATTAAATAGACTAAACATCTCCAACCCTTACCGTGCCCCTGGGATTCTTTTTAAAAACGCCAGAAGATGTCGGAGCGGACTTCTTTACGGCACAACACCGGACCTGGCCGGGGGAACCCCTTGGGATTCCCCCGGCCGGAGGAGCTGGGGATAAGGTCTGGGACTCTCGACTCTACTGCCCGCTCCGACGCCAGAAGCTGTCGGAGCGGGCTTCTTACCGGCACAACACTGGACCTGACCGGGGAACCCCTTGGGATTTACCCGGAGGAGCTGGCTCCGGCGGCTGGGGAGAGGGAAGTCACGCTACTGCCCCCGCAACCCGACTCCGGATACGCGGATAAAAATGGATGGATGGACGGACAAATAACAGATTTACACGTAAGTAGTCTCGGTGTGTGATCTGACAATTGATCAACCATTGCTTAAAAATTAAATACAGCTTAGCCGGTTAATTGCTGTGATCATAAAACATGGAAACGGCAGCACGCAGAACTCACGAGGCAACGTTTTACGTGATGTTTACTTGTTGCTATGAGTAATAAGACAGAAAAAGCCACGCCAAAATAAGTTTAGGAAACCCACTAAGAATCATAATAAAAGCATTTAAAATAAATACCACACACAGTTGAGGAAACGTTGGTTTAAGTACCTGATATGAAGCTGTCGCTGCATAAGTGAAAACCTTTACTCTCGGGATCCCACAGCTTCATTTTTGCCCGGTCACTAGCGCGTTTTATTACAATGATCCAACGTTTGCGGCGCTCCGGATCTTGGGGAATCTTGTAGATGGCTCATTCCTTATGTCGTCTGCGTCTGTTCTGCATCCTGGGGCACAACAGGAATCTACCATATTTCCCGTTTGATTGAGTTTTCTGACAATAACAAATAGTCCAGCTGCCGGCTTCTGCATGCCAATATGGCGCCGTTTCGATTTGAACTGTTGCATGCCGGGAAAAGTGACGTCAACTCCCGGAGCTCTATAGCATAACTACAGAGATAACTCTGGATAATCTATCCTATTTAGATGGAGGCATGTTGGAGGCAGGGCAAGGGAGAGCCATCTTACCGACTGTACACTCAACCTCCCTCTACTCCCCCACTTGTCCAGATCTAGGCTAACATCAGATTTTAACCATAGGCCCTATCAAATAAAAATGTTTTAAGCCTAGTCTTAAAAGTAGACAAAGTGTCTGCCTCACGGACTAAAGCTGGGAGCTGGTTCCACAGGAGAGGAGCCTGATAACTAAAAGATCTGCCTCCCATCCTAATTTTAGATATTCTGGGAACCACCAGTAAACCTGCAGTCTGAGAGCGAAGTGCTCGGTTAGGAACATATGGAACAATCAGATCACTGATGTATGATGGAGCTTGATTATTAAGAGCTTTATATGTGAGAAGAAGGATCTTAAAATCTATTCCGAATTTAACAGGTAGCCATTGCAGGGAAGCTAAGACAGGAGAGATATGATCTCTCTTTTTAATTCTCATCAGAACTCTAGCTACATTACTTTGGACAAGCTGAAGACTTTTAACTACATTCTGTGGACTTCCTGAGAGTAATGAATTACAGTAATCCAGTCTTGATGTAATAAATGCATGAACTAGTTTTTCATCATCACTCCTGGAAAGGATGCTTCTAATCTTAGCAATATTCCGAAGGTGGAAAAAGGAAATCCTGCAAACCTGTTTAACCTGGGATTTGAATGACATGTCCTGGTCAAAGATAACACCAAGGTTCCTTACTTTGTTCTCGGAGATTAATGTAATGCCATTCAGGTCAGGTGATTGACTAAGCAATTTCCTTTTCTGGATTTCTGGTCCAAAGATGAGAACTTCCGTCTTGTCTTGATTTAAAAGCAAAAAGTTTAGAGTCATCCAATTTTTAATGTCCTCAAGACAAGCCTCTAATCTACCCAACCGATTAGGTTCATCAGGGTTAATGGATAAATATAACTGAGTATCGTCAGCATAACATTGGAAGTTTATCCCATGCTGTCTAATGATTTTACCAATTGGGAGCATATATATAGTAAAAATAATTTGTCCAAGCATTGGACCCTGTGGTACTCCACAAGTAACCCTGGAGTATGAAGACGATTTGTCATGTACATTTGCAAAATGAAATCTGTCAGACAGGTAAGATTTAAACCAGCCTAGTGCTGTTCCTTTGATCCCTACATGTTCAAGTCTTTCTAAAAGAACATTGTGATCAACTGTGTCAAAGGCAGCACTGAGATCTAACAAGACTAGAACAGGCACAAGATTCTTATCTGAGGCCATGAGAATATCATTTGTAACTCTCACTAATGCAGTTTCAGTGCTGTGGTACTCTCTAAAACCAGACTGAAATTCCTCAAACAGAGCATTAGTGTTTAAATGCTCACATACTTGGATGGCCACTATTTTCTCCAGGACTTTGGATAAAAATGGAAGGTTCGATATTGGTCTATAATTCATTGGGTCATCTGGATCCAGAGAAGGCTTCTTAAGTGAAGGTTTGATTACAGCAACCTTAAAATCCTGTGGTACATATCCATTTACTAAGGATAGATTGATTATATCTAGAATGGGGGCAGTAACCAAAGGAAATACTTCTTTAAATAATTTGGTTGGGATTGGATCCAAAATGCAAGTTGAAGGTTTAGATGAAGCTAATATTTTTGATAACTCTGAAAGCTCAACTGGATCAAAACGGTTCAAGCACAGATGAGGTTCTACAGTCACCTCTGATGCTGCCTCACTTACCGAGGAAGAAGAAATCGCATTAGGGAGGATGCTAAACATTTAGTTTCTAATATAATTAATGTTACTTGTAAAAAATCCCATGAAGTCTTGCTGCTAAGGGAATAGATGGCTCAGAGCAATGATTCTATGTAAGTTTAGCAACTGTACTGAAAAGAAATTTAGGATTATTCTTATTCTCCTCAATTAGTGCTGAGAAATAAACAGTTCTAGTTTGTCGAAGCTTATTTTTATAAAGCACAAAACTATTTTTCCAGGATAGGTAGGCCTCCTCATGGTGCGTAGAGCGCCATGTTCTCTCCAATTTCCTAGAGTTTTGTTTTAAGGCTCGTAGATGAGAGTTAAACCAGGGAGCCAACTTCCTGTCCCCAATTACCTTCTTTTTTAAAGGGGCAACATCATCTAATGCCACACATAGGAATTAACATGATGAACTAAGGCATCAATTTGTGAGGGGCTAGAACTGAAAATATTGCCTTCTGCTACATGCCTCTGAGATGCTGAGGACAGTAAAGATGGAACAGTTGATTTAAAAGATGCAACTGCATTGTCAGATAGAGACAGACTATAGTGAAATTTACTTTCATATTTCGAGAACTCCTTTATAAAAAAACTCAAAGGTTATCAGAAAGTGGTCCGAAAGGACTGGATTATGTGGAAAGATTATTTCCTCACACTCTATGCCATAAGTCATCACAAGGTCTAATGTATGATGGCAGGAGTGGGTGGAGCTATGAATTCTTTGAATAAAACCAATGGAGTCTAAGATATTACTAAAGGCTACATTGAGGCTATCATTTTCAATATCCACATGAATATTAAAATCCCCCACTATAATGACCTTATCAGTATTTAGCACCAAATCAGATAAAAAATCAGAGATCTGATCCAAAAACTCAGAGTAAGGGCCTGGTGGACGATATAAAACTACAAACAAGAGTGGTTTTACAGTTTTGCAATCTGGATTAGGAAAACTAAGAATAAGATGTTCGAACGAACTGTAGCTGTTAATTGGTAAGGGGCTGATTAATAAGTCTGAATGAAAAATGGTTGCTACTCCTCCACCTCGCCCTGTACTTCGAGCAATATGATGATTTAAATGATTTGAAGGAGTCGACTCGTTTAAGCTAATATAGTCCTCTTGCTGCAGCCAGGATTCTGTGAGATTCATTTAAGTATCTCCTAAATAATTTGTGTATTGCAGCTCATGGGATATTTCATGTCTAATTTAACAGTTGGGTTATTTCCAGATGTTGATACAAACAGTAAACAACACGTTTATGTTTATGGATCTGAGATAGTAGGCAAAGCAAGAGTAGCCACATTCCTAATGGAAATTCAAATTGAAATTCTTTTTTTTTTTACTGTACATAAGCAAAGCTTTAAGGCATGTACGATTAAAAATGTTAAATCTATATTCTTAAAAATGAAGTTAGTAGTTACTTTCCAAATATCTTTCTCTCTTTGTGCAACTTGTGTTTGCTTTAATCATTTATATAAATGGCAAAGAATAACTTTAAATTTTAGTTCAATCAATAGTTTATTTATAAAGCACTTTCCTGCCACCGGCAAAGGGTGTCCAAAGTGGCTCATAAAGATAAAAACACAAAGATGTGCACAATATAAAACCAGCATTAAAAAGTTAAGAGTAATAGATAAACACTATAAAAGCAGCAAGAAAAAAACATTCAAAACACTACATCACAGAACTGTAGTAACATTTGAGTCTGGCTGTAAACATTGAAGAGATAAAGACTGCTCGATCTTGAGAAATTGTGTCAAAGGCTTGGGGCCAAGACTGCAAAAGCATGTTTACCCTTGAAAAAACAACAACAACATGTTTTAGAGATGAGTCCAGTCTGACACCAAGATCCATCACCACTGGTTTCTTAAAGGTTGATGGTGATAAAATGTCCAGGCCATGAGTGTGACTATCACACTAAATAAAAATGACCTCTGACATAATTTATGCAGTCCACCAGTTATTGAATGTAGCCCTACATGCCCTGCTTGATTGGCAGATAAAGCCAACGATCATCTGTGTATAGATGGTAGCTGATGCCATAATGTTCCGAGTGGTAGCAAATATATGTTAAACAATAGGGGCCCAGAACAGTACGCTGTGGAACACCTCACCTAATCAACGTGCTTTTTGATGATGAACTGATGGACACAGTAAAGGATCTGCTCAAAGTATCTGCTGGTCAACAGTATCAAAAGCTGCTGAGTCCAACAGCAACATTGCCACAACCTCCCAGACTTAGTTGCATTTACTTAATAATCATCACATGCCTGGAAGCAATGAATTTTCTAAAACTATAGTTGAACAATGAGATTATCCATATTTAAATTTCACAATGATTTGTTAGTAATCCACTTAAAAGGTGACATGAAAATTCAAAATTTGCACAATTTAAATATTTAATCTTTGTGCTACCTTTTAAATTCCCTACACATTTAAACAAATCAGCCTTGATTGGTCATTCCCACATCAAAAACTAAATTTCCATGACACACATCCATTATCGATACATTTATAGTATTCTGTTTTATATTGCTTCATCTAACATGTAAACCTTTTTCAAATGAATACCTGCATTCTGAGGCATTGTGTGGGTGCTGGGTTTTGTGAAAATGCACCTCCTGCAGCTTTTAAACAGCTCATAAAAGGTCATAAAGGTTTGGCGAAAGGTCAAAGTGAACATGCGACTTAAAAAAACAAATATTTTAATTGAGATATATTTAGTAAATGTCTCAATACTCAGTTTATGGTTTCATTTGAAAGCTTCTGTGAGGTATTCATAACACAGTGATCATTAATGATTTTTACATTAATCAGTTTTACCCTTCATTTTTCTAATTATTTGTCTTTAATGTATTTATTTATTTATTTATTGTCTTTTTCAGGCCTTCTGTGGCTTCAGACACCCCGAGGAAAAGAGTCCGACCCTCGCCGCCGTGGCAACAGGAAACTGGGGCTGTGGGGTTTTTGGAGGTGACACACGTCTCAAAGGTAAGCACTGGCGTAACATTGACGTCAGTAGATTTTAAACACTGGACAGTCTAATTCAGCTTTTTTTTTCTTTACTGGATATAACTGAAAACATTTCAGGTTGTAAAACTGCAGCAGATCCGTACGAGCATCCATTTGTCTTCTGGGAATGTGCTCATTTACCTAAGGCCTATTTTTTACCGTCCTCCTATTGATCAAATGACAAAGTTAATATGTTGCGTTAATAGTGAAATTGATCGCCTGCTTGAGTCCATCAATCTGTTCCAGCTCTGTGTTTGCATCCACGTCAGGGAGCAGTGGGCTTCAGGAGATTTCTCCTCTTCCTCGTCTACACCGAGCTCTGTACATACATCTGTGTGTATTTATTAGTTAACCATATCAAGATAGAGCCTTTTAATTGGCTCAATCACCTACTGTGTACTTAATGACATCCTTCTGCAGAAGAGCTTCATAATTCAGGTGCTGGTTTCACCTTTAACAACCACTTCTTTTTTTTTTTTTTAATCGGACAAATTGATATTTTTTAAAAAGCTGGACAAACTCTGCAGGGTAGAGAAAGTGCTGAAACATACTGGTGATTCTCCTCAGCCTCCTTCAGAAAATGTTGATTCAGTTTAGCTTGCTTCGTTGGCGGTTTTCCAACTTTAATTAATCAGCAGACATATTTCCAGTCTGTTAAAATATTCACAGCTTTCCGGAGCCAGTCCCGGCTTTCCTTTGTAACTGATCCAGAGTTCTCAGTAGGGGTGAGACCTATTCCCCTGATTACTTACCTTTTACTGTACAGCCTAATGGGGGCAGGTGCTGTTCAATTCTAATGGAAACATCAGCAACTTTTCAAATAATTATTTTTGTTAGGTTTTTAGAAATAAAGAAACATGATGAAATACTTTTATTACTTATTAGTTTCTTATAGATTATTCATAAACCTTCTAAACAAAATTATTGTCTATTTTTGAGCGCAGAAACATCTTCTGCGTTACTTTGGAAGTTTAACAAGCGTTTCTCCTCCAGCTCTGATCCAGATGCTGGCAGCTGCCGAGGCGGGCCGAGATGTTGCTTATTTCACCTTTGGTGACAGCCAGCTCATGACAGATGTCTACAACATGCACTCGTTCCTAACTCAGAGGAACATCAGTGTTGGTGAGGCGAGCAGACATCCAGACTCCTTTTAGTGTTTTTAATGAAGCTGCAGGGGGCCGGGCGGTGTTTTCTTCATTACAGATTTCTGTTGTTTCTGCTTATTTTGTCATTGAAGTGTTTCATGTCAGGGAACAAATCTTGAGATGAACCAAAGATTAAAAAAAGATTGCCCTTATTTGAAAAAGTAAAGTAAGAAAGCTGGCCACACCCACCCATCATCTGCTCAGGCGCTTGGAGTAGAGTCACTGCTCCTCTAGCAACAGCTCCCTCTGGCATGTTAAAGTTGGTTCTATTCCAAGTTCGTTTGTGACATCACAAATGGGGACTTTTTGAAATGGCTTGTTTTAGGCACATAATTCCTAAAACCAAACACTTAAGAAAATGGATGAATGGCGTCTTTATAGAGGCAGTACAAACCCATATGGCAGCACAGAAAGAAGCAATAAGTGAGTTTTGTATAATATGTTCCCTCTAAACCACATATGTCAGACACAAGGCCCGCAGGCCAGATGCGGCCCGCAGAGCATTTTTATGTGGCCCGCGAGATAAATATCAAAAATATATTAAAACTGGCCCGGTGGCCGATTTTACCGCAAATACTTCAACTCCCATGATGCTTTGCGGCGTTAGCGCGGAGCCGACGCGCCCCCTCCTTTGTGTTTTTTCCAGCGTCTGCTGCCGATGTCTGCAGCTCCGCTGTCTCGGACAAACTAAACACTCCTCTCACTCAGCGCCGAGTTCACTCAGCTATTTTCTGACGTTGAAGCCCAGAAATGGAGATTCTAGCCGCTCAGTAATGTGTTCACAACTGAAAGAGAAAGTTTTCCAACTAACGTCCAGACAGAGCTGATATAACTTCAGCGAGCAGTGACACGCTCAAACCAGCATGACTCTGTGGTTGCTGTCGTTGTTTTTCCTCTCCGACACACAACAACGTGGTCAAGCTGCTCAGACATGTTCAGCAGCACAAACCTATGTGAGCACCTGTTGTCATCTAATGTTGTCATTATTATGATGAAGATGAACAAAACAACAGGAGTCTCCTCCTCAGCTCAGGTCAACCCCATGATGCAGGTATCTGGCTGGAAAAGGTAAGCATCACAGTAAACCAGTGGAGCAAACAGCTTTAAATATTTAGGTTTTATGCTCTTTTTCTGCTCCAAAACAAGAAAGTTAACAGGTGAGATGTTGCATTTTCATTTAAGGTAAAATGATATTTTTATTTTGTTGTTGGCACACGAGAAAAGATTTAACCTACAGTAAGCAGGAAGTGGAAAGGCTGCAGATAGATGAATAGAATAGAAAATCCCTTTATTGTTCCTCAGTGGGGAAAGCTAGACGTCACAGCAGCGATGACACGTATTACAGGAGAAAAAAGGAGAATAAAAAATAAGAAAAATGAATAAACAACAAGAAAACATAAATCCTGAATAGATTTTAAAAATGCTGATTATACCAAAAGTAATGAATACCACTGATGCCTTTTATTTAAAACTGACTTGCTCGTGTGTAATTTGGTTATTCCACATTCAGTGTTAATGCAAAAATAAGTTTGTTTCCAAACTAAAAGGTTCAAAATTGCATATATGTTGATAAAGAAAATGTGCAAATTTGCCGTCACTTTTTCAAAAAATATTAAGTTTGGCCCTCGACTCCGTCCCAGAGTTTCATGTCGGCCCCGTGTGAGTTTGAGTTTGACACCCCTGCTCTAAGCCATCATTTTCTGGTTAACCTTGATGCTGAGATATTTTTGCTGCTCTGAAACATCAAATGTGACAAAAATGCAGAAACAAGATATCTGTAAGGGGGCAAATACGTTTTCACAGCACCGTATAATAATGAATGAGTTTTTTACACAATGTGCATTAGATTTCTCTTATATCTTTATTAATAATGTCATAACCCCTTAAGATCCTTATTGTGAAAGCTACATTTTTCTTGCTTGTAATAAGACAAACATGCAGCCTCCTTGTCTGTCTCAGGGGAGGTGCACCATCTCCTGGGGCTGTACTACAGCTCTGTGTGCAGGAGCAGCCTCACTCAGCGCCCTGATGTCAGCCTCTACTCCTTCATCTACTCGCAGGTCGGCTCCTACGAGGCGCCGGACGAGTCCAACTGAGGTTCGGCCAGACAACACACCACCCCCTCATGGTGCCATGTGGCTGATGAGTCACACTGCTTCATCATAAGACAATAAAATATTTGGTTATTGAAAATGTCCTCACAATGCCTTTGGATTTTTTAATTTATCTTTTTGTCAGATTCAACTGTGGATGCAAAAAAAAAAAAATGTTATCTTGACCTCTGACATCTGAACATACACATGTTTTGTTTCAAACAGCAGCTGAACTGTAGCAGGCAGTTAGTTATGACCCTGTCTGGTGCTCTGTTTGTGGGTAAAAAGGCAATAGACTGAGCTCCAGTGTGACGCAATTGTCATTTTAATGGTGAAGCAAAGGTTGCCATCCATCTTCACAGTTTGTCATGTTGCCTGTTTTTATCCCCGTACTTATTCAGCCTGATTGAATTAGCTGTCAGAAATAAAGTTTAAGGAAACGAGCAACAAGAGTTGTGTTTGGAAAGTGCTGTGAGTTCCCAGAAAGGCGTTAGATTAAAAGAGCAGACTGTTTAGTTTATTTACAAAACATTTTCAAACTGAACATTTATGTAATCGCACTTGAATGTGATTAATTTGCTTTGATTTTCCACTTAGCCACTGATCTAAATGTTTTTTACTATTTTTCATTGTTATCCTACATAAAAACGGAAATATTGCTTGATCAATGATGGGGTTTGAAATGAAATTTGTTTTATTTTCAATAAATGGAATGGTCTTGATTTTAATACTGTGTATGTCTTAATGAACATTGTTTAACTCGGCCATAAACGTCTCAAACATGTTTCTGAATGATGGCTTCATGTTCTATAAAAACTGCTAAATCAGTTTCTCCTACATGCATCTTTTCTCAGCTACCCTTTTACTTGGAAGTTTAATAAGGTCGCATCTTTGATCCCAACTGTAAATGACACTGAGGATTGTATCAGCCAGCCAGATGTGGGAGTTGGGCTCTGGTGTAATACTTTGGCCTGTTATCAAATATAGATGTTTATTCCTCTCAGTCGATCAACTCACATCCTGACTGACCAGTTCTCTGTTTCTTCTTTCTTTAGTCAGTAGAAATTCAACAAAACTTATTTGGCTGAGCATAAAACTGAGCAGACCTCTGGGTTCATGTGAATAAATGAATGGCGGTGTCTGTGGAATCAGGATCTGCAGGATTTCGGGGGGGGGGGGGGGGGGCATCGCTCTTTGTTGCTTGCTGAGATCAAAAAGCAGTCTGGTGGCAAATCTCCAAAGGGGATCCACCATAGACACAAGCTGGGGTGTCCCATGGGACTGATCCCTCCACAGTCAGTGTTTTTGACCTTTAGGCCTGTCCTCCAGTCATGAACACTGTGTTTTGTTATACAATTAGGTTTATAAACCAGCTTACAGGATCATCAGACCTCTTTGCTTGGCTCTCCAAGCACCATGTGACTGATGTTTCCTGCAGAAGAGAATAATTTGCTTTAGCATGCATTTTTCTGTGAACAAAAGGCCTTTAAGAATCTAAAACAGCATATTAGACCTAAAAGTCATTTTCTGAACAGAAAAGCTTTGCTTCCACCCAAAAGGTTTTCTCTGTTGATGTAGGGTACTTTATTATGAAGAGGGAGGCCTAATTGAATTATTTAAAGGGCTTTTACTTCATGTTTCTTTATTATTTTGATCATTAGTGGAAAACTCCTGGTAGTGTTTCATAGTGGAGTTTCACAAGGTTCTTTTGGCTTCACATTAAAGGTATGAACGTCTGAATATTGATACGCTACCCTGGAACATGTGGCTTGTTTTTGGGTTGAAAACAAGACAAAAATAAGACGTGACCTTTCTTTCCTGGTTGATTTTGATTCATTCCTCTGCTTCTTCCCGTTCGTGGAAAAACATCCACGAGCAACATAAACCAAGTGCACCTGAGGTATGAGATTACTCGTGGGATGTTGCTTATATGCATGTGGTTCCAAACCTTTGAGATCAATCATGGATTGTTATATTTTCAGCACAATTTTAACACGTAGAAATGATGTTTTATTGCAAAAGCACACAGGGACAATTTAGAGAGGCCAATCCACCTACCAGTCACATTTTTTGACTATGGGATGAAATCCGAGTGCCTGCAGAGAATTTATATGTGCACAGGGAACGTGCAGGCTCCATGCAAGAGAACGCCAGGCTGGGATTTGAACCTGGGACCTTCTTGCTGCAAGGCAACAGGACTAACCAGTGTTCATCTGCCCCTTTAGTAATTATGTCCATTAATTGTGTGTTCGAGGTGCTTGATGTGTCTTCATTGTCACAATGAATCACCTTTTTAATCAAACATAAATCAGAAATGCTATTTTGTTGCAATATAAGCAAAAAATAAATAACACACACACACAATGTCCTCTTCAGCCTCTTAAGCCTTAATTCAAAATTTCTTCACCTTTCTGAGATTAAATACATCATTTAGTTGAACATTTCTCCCAGCCATCATTACACATATTAAATCATCAGAACATTTGAACAGTCCTGACAGAAGTGTGCTTTGTCTTGTCACATTTTCCTGATAATTCAAATTTGACATTAAGATTCCTGATCTGTGGCTGCATTTAGATTTAAACTTTGCATAACCTAAATATTTCCCCACTTCCTCCGTGTCCTGATTCATCAGCAACATCATGTTTGACGCAAACTGTGTCTCTCCTCCAGCTCTACACATGCTGACATGTTTCCTCCTCCAAAACGCAGTATCCTAACTGCTCCAGAAACCTGCTTGCATCATCCTTTATTCTGGGCTAAATAACCTGCAGTCTAAAATTCCCATTAAAGATTTGGCCGTGCTAAAGGAAGTGGAAGCAATGCATAAATCCACGACAAGAGCAATCATTTATTAGGGACAGCTTTCTGAGGCCGTTTTAGTTTAAATGTTTCCACTGCAATTGATCCAAAAGAAAAATCCATTTTATATGAAAGCTGTACCTTTTAACCAACTGCTGGCTTTGTAAGGTCAAGGATTGAGTAAGTGAGGGGATTTTTTGCCCCTGTTATATAATTGCCTATCTGTCACTGCAGTGTCATTTGATTGATACTGACTCAGCTTGAATGAAAGATGAAGCAAGGCCATCTCCACCAGCACATAGGAGTAGTGTAGTCCGACTACCAAGGCGGGTTGTTGGAAAACGTTCCTGTTAAAAGGATTACAAAAACAGGTCAAAGGTCAAAAGTCAAAAATTCCATAATAACTTGAAGCTCTAAATAGTGGCCGAGCCCTAAAAATGAGTAAAACATGCCCGCAAAGCAGTGCACTTGACAGGATATTGCAAACTGTTTAATGTTAGATGTTTTAGTTACTTATGAGGAAGAGTTTGAGTTTCTGATTCTGATTTCTCAGAAGTAAGTCAAAAATAGAATGAATTCAATTCAATTCAATTTTATTTATATAGTGCCAAATCACGACAAGAGTCATCTCAAGGCACTTCACATAATAAACAGTGGGACGAAGGTTGATCTTTAAAGATGCAATAAAGAAGAATTTTACAGTGAAATAGACACAAAATACTCATTTTAATGCGTGTTTGAAAGCAAACTGTTGCCCTAAATAGACTCATGTTTTTTTATGCATGTAAACATGTTAGTCTTGCTGAAGGTAAACTGGTTCTAATCGTGCTGAAGCACCCAGACAATGCGATAGGAATCTGCATGGCTCAGTTGACCTGATTCCGGTAACTTCCGGAAGTGACAAGACCATGGAAGCAGCCTTCTGATAATATAAAAGTAACACACGAAACACCATCAAACAGAACAGCACATACAAAATAAGTTGTGCTGCAGCCTTGTTGTTGTCCATTCCTTCCACCATTGTGCATATCCTGTTTTAACTTTGCCTGCTTCATTCCCACCAGCATTTGCTTACTATTTGTGTTGCTATCCACCTTATTTTTCATGTTTCTTATGGAGAAACGATGATGATAGCAACATCTGATGAAATACCGGAACTAGCGCACACTCATCGGCTTGCATGGTGGGGTTCTTTTTATAACTTCGTTCGGTGTTTCACTATGGAAATCGCCCTGGCGTGACCAACTACGGAAGCTCCAATGACATCACGTCTGTCCCTGGTTGTGCCATGCCCAGGCTCCGCCCACCCAGTGTATACACGGCCAACCAACCCCTCCTACTCATTTTCGCTTTCTTCCCGTGAGAAACTACACTTAGCTCCCTCAGCGATTTTCAGGCTATCTTTGGTTAGCTGCTTAACTGTTCCCAGGCGTACCGCCAGGATACATCGCCAAACGCAGTCCCAGCGCAGTCTGGATTTGAGCTGAGTAAGTGCTTCTAAATCACTTGTCACACTTCACTAGGAACAGTCAACGCATCACAGCGAACTGCTCCTACGGCTACTCGGTTGTCATTGACGGAGTAGTATTAGCGAGTGTGGCTCAAGCTAACACGTTGAGGTGAGCTTGTCATGTGCTTATTTAGCATGTATTTGCTAATTCTCTACTTTGTTGCAGCTAACGTTTCACGACGAGTTGCCCTACATATCAAATATAGCTTTAGTTGCAGACTTACACCTGCTAACTAGCTTGCTAATGCTTTTTCAGGCTAACGTGTCACGACGAGTCAGATTGTCAGCTATGGCTTCCACCCCTAACCCGACGGGCGGGTCGGAACCAAAGGCTAAAGAGGCTGCATCCCTCCTGTGCCCGACGTCATGTGGGGCTTCTATTTCAGGCAGGGACCCTCATCCTATGTGCATAGCTTGCATGGGTGCTGCTCATGCCCGGCATCGCTGGCTAACCCGCAGACATGCCCTCACTGCTCCTCCATGCCGGAGAAGATAAGGGAAAGGAGGCTAAGAGTGGCAGTGGCTATTGGCCGGGACCCAGGCCGCGGCTCGGGCACGCCTGTAGATACAGGTGACAACCATCAGCCACGAGCCTCCACAAGCTGGGCAGATACGATGGAAGAGGAGCCCCCGCTACCACCTCTGTTTGAGGGGCTGGTGGACAGCGGGCTGCTTGATGTAGGTGATGACGAGGCTGGATGTGATGCGAACTCAGACCTCCTCGACTTGGACATGGAAGAGGAGGAAGAGGATTCCACCTTCCCTGCTCAACACTCTAGGCCAGCGGTTCCCAAACTTATTTAGCCGTGCACCCCCTTCTATGTCCTGACCATGTTGACGCACCCCCCAGCCCCACATCAGGGCATGGCTATATATATATATATATATATATATATATATATATATATACTGTATATATAATCAGACGTCACGCTAAACCAGGCTTCAGCAACCTGTTTCCATCAAAGAGCCATTATTACCCGTTTCCCACAGTAAAGAAAACACCGCAGCAGCCGCGGTGTTGTGGGCGGGGCCTACCCTCAGACAGCAGAGCGCTGCTCACAACAGGTGACAGCAGCCGGTACCGGTCGCTCGTGTACGTCAAAGCTATCTTTCATAAGAAGATAATCAATAAAACGATTTATATAAAGTGGATCCAGAAGCTGTAGCCCGTCTCTGCCTACAATATTTAGATATTTTTCACCCTGTTGGTGGTTTTACTGAGCAGGTGCCACTTTTGTCATACGTTTCTTTTCAAAACATGTTTAGACTGATCAGAATACAAATCCAGGCTCTGTCACATTTGATTGTTGTAATTAAACTTTGTAGGTGGGGAAGGTCAGAAAAGGATCAGATCATTTTGTTTTTCCCTCATTTACAGCGACGGAGATAACGGAGCAATGCGCCTGGCTCCGGTGTTAATCAAGTTAAATTTGTAACAATTGTCACAAGAAAACAGAACAGTTAAAAGCAGGGCTTGTGTTGACCGGACAGTTCCCGTATTTGACCGTTTATTTTGACGGAGAAAGAATAGAAAGAATTACCCCGACGCATGCAGACGAACTGACACTTTATTCTACGCAAATCGCAGATGTAGCTAAATCACTCAAGAAAAGATTTCCTTCTGAACATCTGAGCTGTACACCGCTCAGCGCAGCTCACTGTCAGCGTGTACATAAGGTGCACAGCGAGCTGAAGATGTGGAGAGGGGCTTGGAGTGCGTTGCAGAACCAGAGCGCATGCAGGAAGATTCCTTCCACTGAAGCGAGAGTTTTCCAAACCCGGTCTCTCAGAGAGACTTGTCACTTAGAAAATGTTCCCTGATGATGAAACTTTGGATGAATTGTGCTTGTTCCTGTCTCCAATGTGGCATCTGAGGAGAGTCCCAGAATCTCACATCTTCTTCAGCTCAGAAAGCGCCTATATGATTACACACAAGCGTGACGCGTCAACCCGGTCACACAGTAGACCGGGTTGGACCTGTTCAGGTTTACGCAGACTATCTTTCCATTTAGAATTAACTTACAGATGTAAAATTAATGCAGTAAAATATAAAGCATTTTATTTAAATATCCATTCATTATTTTACAAGCACAGAGAGCCGTATCAGATGGATGGAAGAGCCGCATGCGTCTCCAGAGCCGCGGATTGCCGACCTCTGAGCTAGGGCATGTGCGGAGGACACACACACGCACACACACAAGCAAAATATACTTGTTTTCAATTACATTTTCTTAGGCCCACTCACAAATGAGTTTCTGGCTACGCTAATGATGACTTTTGACAGACTTCTCTGAGCTCCGCAGCCATTACACTTTTCACCTCGCGCACCCCCTAGCGGCTGCTCGCGAACCCCCAGGGGTGCGCGCACCACACTTTGGGAATCCCTGCTCTAGGCCGTCTAGCGGCACTGGGGTGGCATCACAGGGGGACGCCGATCTGTATGAGGTTTGCAGACGAGCAGCGGCAAAGCTCAACATTCAGTGGCCTGCAGCCCAAGGGGCAGAAGGGGTGGTACGAGACCTGTATGATGGTAAGAGGCTCCCACTATCCTCTGCTCCACCCAAGCAGCTCTTGCCGGCTGTCCCAGTATGCATGAGAGAAATGAGCCGTTACTGGTCTAGCCCATTTAAGAGCAAACTCCCCACCAAGGGATGCTCTAAACTGGAGGTGCATGGAATGGGGAAATTGGGGCTTGCCGAATCCCCAACGGTGGTGCCTTCAGTGGCATACCACCTCACCCCAACCACAGATCCATGTCAGCATCATCCAGCATCTCTCTCCCATCTAAAACTGATCGTCTCACTGCATCCATTTTTCAGAGGATGTACAAATATGCTGGCCAATCTGTGTGTTCCCTCAACGCGGTTACTCTCTTGTCAGCTTATCAAGGAGAAATCCTGGAGGAAATGGGTTGTCAGCTGGACTCTGGGGTGCCTAACCCGGCTTTATGGGATGAAATCTGTGTGGTGAATGATCTCATCCTGTGCGCTAGAGGAGCAGTCCAGGGCTGTGGACGTGTGATGGGTTTGGCGGTTTCGAGTGAGAGAGCCTTGTGGCTAAACCTGTCAGGCCTAGGTGACACCCAGAAAGCTGATGTCATGGATGCAGCATATGACCCTACCAAAGGTCTCTTTGACCCTGCCTTGGAGAAGATGACTGAGACAACTACCCCATGACCTCAGATGTGCACCAACCCTAGTGTTGTTTAAATCAAAACTAAAAACCCTAATGTACTCATCAGCCATTAAATTAATTGTTTCTTATGCTGCGTAATCTCCACTGTGATCTGCACTGCAACTTTGTCCTCTCCTTTAGCTCTAAACTGTAATTCTATTGTGTTTTTTGTTGTCCCTGCTAATTGTAAAGCACATTGAATTGTCTCTGTGTTTGAAATGTGCTCTATAAATAAAGTTGCCTTGCCTTTACTTGATCCACATGGATGGTTGGTTTGCAGCTCATTGCAAACACTCCATTTTTGTATCAAAGAAAATCTATTTTGATTAAATAATGTTTTTCCCGATGATTGCATGTGGTCATCCAGGATTTGTTTTTCCTTCTTTTTTTCAAACCAACATTGTCTAAGAATGCAACCTATAGCAGTTTATTTACACCAAACTGGATCACCAGATGTAGAAGGATAAGATTTTGTTTTCCAAGAATACATTTAAGATTTAGGGTTTATGATGATCATATAGAATTTTTTTAATATAAATTTTAGTATATGATTTCATATTTTTAGATTTGATTTCATTATATACTGAAATAACACATTAACTGCATCTTGAAAATGAATAAATTTTGTGGTTTTTAGCCAACTATGTTTATTTTTCTCTTTTTGCCCAGACCTGTAATTGCCCACTTGTTCCCTGGGAGAACACCATCTGTTTAGTACTTTCTCAAGCCCAATCATAAATTAGAAAATAAGATAAATGGCACAGGTTTCAAAGTTTGGTAAAAAGTTTCTTCTGGGACATAGAGCACCATTTATAATGTTAAAATCATTAAATGGTGTTCTGTGCAGAGTCACAAGTGAGATGTATTTATCTGTGTGTACTCTGATTTTAGGGTACTTTAGGTTTCCGTCAAACAGGTGTTTCTGTCTGAAACAGATGTTTCTCTGACTTTTCAAAGGAGGTGTTTCACTGGCTTTCAGCCTTGATCATTTTCAGGATATGATTAGTTTCCAGCATATGGCAGCAGTCATTATGATAGCTGAATAGGTAAACAAGTTTGACTTCAGTGATGAAGAAAGCATTGACTTAAGGAGTTCAAACCTAGATAACAATTAAATATTTGGACGGACAAAGCTAGACAATAATGTAGGATGAGATTTATTGTTGTATATTGTTTGTGTCTGGTGAATGTCTCTGGCGGAGTGACACACCCGAGAGAGGGCGCTGTTCGGTCGGTTTTAGAGTTAGCGGGGGAAGAAGGAGGAGGAGAAGAAAGAAAGGGTGAATAAAGTTTGGCTGCAGCTCTGATGAAGATGTTTCCCTGTGTCGTTTCTTCGATCTCTCTCTACCCATGACCCTCGAGTGGAGTAACATTCAGCTCACCCAGAGTGTTACACTGGTGGCAGCGGGGTGTGTGGATTACGACATGTGAAGTTTGCCGGGGCACTCTTTAAGGATGCGCCGTCGAGTTTTCCCTCCTCACCCGGACCCACTTAGCTGGAAGCTAATGCTAAGCTACTGTTGCCTGTTTTTTTTGTTGTTGTTGTTGTTTTAGAGTGGATCACATTTATTTGGTATCACGCCACTGGTGGACTATATTAAGGAGTTAGTACAAGACATGGTGACGGCTACGTTCTTGCTGTTTGTGTAGTTTTTTGCCCATGGCTGTATAGAGATACACTGCATGGACTAGCACTACAAGACAGACATCCAAGGTACAGCTCACTGTTATGGCTGCAGCGGGTAACGATTGGAATGAACTGCCATTTCATCCTGCTGCTCACACCTTAACCATGTGGAATTTTTACAAGGGCGATTTTCCAAAGGTTTTCATGGGAGGTGGCAAAGAGGAATTTTCGACGTGGTGTAGAAGATTTGAGGTGGCTGTCGAGGCTGCTCCACAGTTTGAGGAGGACAGTTTAGCTAAGCTGTTGCCTACAAAACTGGGTGGTGCTGCTTTTAGCTATTGGGATAGCCTACCTACTGAAACAAAATCTGACTTTGCAGCTGTGAAGGAAAAACTTAAAGCTATTTTTGGACAGACTGCTTTTCTCTCTACTTTCCAAAGTTTTGTTAATGCACGCACTCGTCTGCCAGAGGAACCATTACTGGTGTTTGCTGCAGAAATAAGCCGTCTGATGGAGGAAGCTTTTCCCGCCTACGAGAAAAATGCAAAGGATGGAGAAAAGTTCCGGCGGTTTATTGCTGGCAGTGAGCCATATCTTCAAGTCCGGTGTCATGATCAGGGCTTAAAAACGTTAGAGACTGCTCTTCAGTTTGCCATACAGATTGAAAATGCTTACCAGGCGAGTAGAGTTTTTTCTGCCCCAAATTTTCAGCCAGTTTGTGCTCAGAGCAATGTTTCACCCTCTTTTCCATCTGGATGTGCCGCACCCCTTACTGTGAATTCTGCAACTTCAGAAGATTTTCAGAGAATACAGAAGACGTTGGATTCTCTGTCGAAGAAGGTGGAGCAGCTACAACTGCAAATGCAATGCCAGAAACGGGACACACAATGCCAAGATGACCACAGACCACGTCAGCGGAGCCTTACTCCTGACCATGAGCGGGGACGACGTTCTCAATTCTCTTCACCAAGATCGTCGCAGAGCAACACGTCTGAGGAACGATCTTCTATGCAGAGGGATGTCCACAGACCGACCCGAGGCGACAGAGAGCACGGTAACTGATATTATTATTCCCGCCCCGACTCTGGATCACCTTACTACTTCCCACATAAATCCAGCCCATCACCTGGCTACTACAGGCGCCAGGCTCACTCACCTGATCAAAGAGAAGACAGAGGACGACCCAGACGTTCTCCTAGTCCTGGACATGTCCGGTTCCGCTCTCCTGCGCACAACACTTCTGGCCAGGTAAACTACCAGTAGTTGGTAATGAGGGCCAGTTACCAGCTGCTGAGCCTACCTGGGCCCAGAGTGAGGAGACTGGTGCATCACAGACGGATGAGGACACAGTGAGTGTATCGGACCTTGATTTGTCTTCTAGATATGTGTCACTCGTCATTGAGAGCATTGTTGTGCATGCATTTATTGACACTGGTGCTGATATCTCACTGGTCAGTGAGGACTTTAGGATGGTAACTCTGCTCTCTGGAAGAAGCCACTTCTGACAGATTTCACACCCTTTCCAGTGTTACTGGGTTACCTCTTGACTCTATGGGTTCAATCACTGTGAATCTAAGCATTGCACACGTACCTATGTCACTTACCCTCCAGGTTGTGAGAAACCATACGAAACCCCTGATTTTGGGCTGGGACTTTCTAGCTGCTAATGGTATTGTTATAAATCTAAAATCTAAATGTCTTGTGTTGGGGTTATTAGGAGCGAACAATTCGTAAGCTTTAACTTACTTTTGGATTCTTCAATAAATTCTGTAAATATGGGAATATTTACTGATTTATTAATTAATTAAGATATTCTTAGATATACGGGGCACCATTCCCCTTTAACCGGGGAAAAATTGAATCCAAAACTCTTATCAGTCTTTCTTGAAGTTCGTAGAATCCTTGGAGCAGAGACTTCTCTTCGACACAACAAAGCTACTGGAGACGAAAATCTGAATTTTATAACGTTTAATTAACAATTTGTCAAATGAATAAACAGTGGCATAGATGAATAATAACCATGTGATATAATAAAAGGATGTATATTCAAAATAATGTTCAAGGTGTTTTGTGTGTATGTATGTGTGTGTGTTTCTTAAATGGAGTCTGTATGCAAGATGGCTGACCCCTTTGTCTGGCTAAAGTGTGAGTGGCAACTTGCACTTTAACTTCCAAGGCACTTAGAATCATCAGTAACTTAACCTTAAATCACTCAAAACATTTCAAAGGATCATGAAACAACACAAAGGATTAATCACGAATAATATCTTTTAGTTTAACCACGTGGCCAAGCAGAAAACATTTAAAGATACCAAACAATGATCAATAAGCAGTTTATTTATTCAAAATGACCCGGCGGACGTGTTTTGGGAGCGAAAGAGGAAGACACGAAGCTACTTTTAAGCAATAGCGCGGTTTTATTGCTTATTCTGGACTATAGAGGAAACGGGAGAAGAAAAGGAGAGAGAGAAATGAGTTTTCTGATCACCAGAACAGTGAAGCGTCCCTCACTGTTTTAATTTGACGGTTCTCCGTGTTTCTCCGCAGTTTGGCGTCATCCGTCGGTTTGATGCTTTCTCCGTTGTTTACCTCCACGAGTGTTTCTCCACGGGCTGGACACAAAGAGAACGAAGTTTCTTTTGTGCTGAGTTTGACAACTTACAGCGTCTCTGAGAGCTGGATGGAGCTCCGCTCGTTCCCAGTCAGGTCCTGATGGAGTTCGAGTGGCTTTGTAGCGGTTTCGTGGCTCAACTTGGGCACTTAGAGCTTCCGCGTGCTCAAGTTGTCGGAGCGTTCGACAAGCGTGTCCTTACCGCCAGGTATCCTGGGCAAAAGAACGAGGTTTCTTTGTCTCTGCTGAAGATTTATGGTCTTAGTTCGCGGGAAAAGCTCCACGGCCTCCCGCACATGCGCAGAACGTGTTTCTGGTATTAGGCGGTGACATCATCCCAATGCTTCCGTGTGCAAAGCATCATGGGAAATGAAGTTTCTTGGCGCTGATGTGGTTATTTGCTTTTCAGAGCAATTTAAGCACAGTCATTTTGGAGAAAATCACTGAATAGTAATTTCCTCATGAGGTCAGACCCTCAACATCTTGAAATAGAAGACACGGTACTCCCATTAGTCAGCCCACATTTGTATGCTCCCAAGCTTAGTGAGGTTTCTGTTTCTTCAACCTTATCAATTCCATCTATGTCGGAACTAGTCATTAAGGCAAAACTGCATGCATCACTTATGGGTGTATGTCAGTGTGTTGAGCCACACTACACTTCTAAATCAGAGACTGGTTGTGCATGGACAGTTTCAAAGGCTGAACAGGGTTACATTAGTGTTAAGGTGGCTAATCCATCCACAGATGAGGTTATGTTACATGCTGGGACTCATATCGGGACTTTTCTTGCTGTTTCAGAAGGTGAAAGGGGCAGATATTCAGTAGTGGAGGTGTGTAATATTAGCATTGATGTGCCAGTAACACCCCTTTCATTCCAGCAGGAAGACATCTCAAATCCCGATCCCACAGCTACACAACAAAATCATCTGAGAAATGTACTGAACTCGTTTTCTGATGTTTTTAGCCAGCACTCCCATGATTTTGGACGCACAAACCTGGTTACTCAAAAAATTCACACTAGTTGTGACAGGCCAATCTCACAAATGGCGTATTGTACCTCTCCTTCCATGGAAACTGAAATCCACCGTCAGGTGGAGAAGCTGAAAGCTCAGGACCTGATTGAAGACAGCACGAGCCCCTGGGCCAGCCCAGTAGTGATGGTTAAAAAGAAGGATGGTACGTACAGATTTTGTGTTGATTTCAGGAACATGAATTCAGTGACTATCACAGATGCCCATCCTCATCCAAGAGTTGATGACAGTTTGGATACACTCTCTGGGTCTCAGTTTTTCTCCACCATGGACATGTCGAGTGGATATTGGCAAGTGGACATGGAACCTGCCGATAGACCAAAAACTGCATTCACAACAGGTGATGGTCTCCATCAATTCAAATTAATGCCCATGGGTCTGAAAAATTCACCACCAACATTCCAACGGTTAATGGAGCTTGTTCTGAGGGGTCTCCATTGGACAACGTGTGTGACTTATTTGGATGACATCATTTGTATGGGCCACAGTTTTGATGATCACCTGGAAAACTTGACTGCCATTCTCACACAATTTAGGAAGGCAGGATTGAAGCGTAATCCAAAGAAATGTGATTGCTGTGAAGTATATGGGTCACATCGTCTCATGTGATGGATTGAAACTAGATCCTGAAAACATCAAGTGCATGTGTGAATGGCCTGTTCCCACAGCCTCTTCTCAAGTCAGAGCTTTCCTTGGTCTCTGTTCCTACTACAGGCGCTTTGTACACAGTTATGCCTTCATTGCTCATCCTTTGCACAGACTCACACAAAAAGATGTGGCATTTGAATGGACGGATGAATGTTCGGCTGCGTTCCAAACATTGAAAGATGCACTAACCAGTGCTCCTATTATGGCTTTTCCCAACTTTTATCAGCCATTCATCCTCAGTACTGATGCTTCCAATTATGCTGTGGGTTCAGTGCTGTCACAGGTCCAAAATGGGGAGGAACGAGTCATTGCCTATGCCAGCCATGTTCTTACCCGTGCAGAAAGGAAATGGTCCACATATGATAAAGAGTTCTGGGCCATTGTCTGGTCAGTCAGACATTTCCAGTACTACTTAAGTTCAAACCCATTCACAATCATCACTGATCATCGTCCACTACTCAGCCTCAGGAAAATGGATGTTACACGTGACCCGACAGGACAAAGAGCTCGTTGGTCATTGGAGCTGGATCCATATGTGTGGACGATCATACATAAGGAGGGACAGAGGCAAGGAAATGCAGATGCTATGTCACGTATCCCGACCCTAACCCAGAACCCAGAAGATACGGAGGAAAAATCACAACCCCCTCAAGGAGATCCTCCTGCTTCTGTCAACCTTGAACTGAAAACTGCTCAGGGGTTAAATGTTACACAGTCACAGCTTCCGTTTGACATTAACACATCAGCTCAAGTTTGTACTTCACTGACAGACAGTTCTGCTCCTCAACCTGAGGATGCAGATGGGGACATTCTGACGCATACATTTTCTAGCCAGAGAGGTTACATTTTGGCTGAACAGTCGGCAGATCCAGTTCTTGCTGAAGTGTATACATGGGTACAGGGGAACAAAATACCTTATCTCAGAAAAGTTAAGGGAAGGCTACAAAGAAAGCGATGGTGGCCGTTTCCTAAACTTATGATTTCAGATGGGTTACTTTGTAAGCAGGCTAACACTGCAACAGGAAAGCCATCTGTCCTTCAGGTTTTAATACCCCAAAAGCTTATTACAGAGACTTTACATATGCTACATGGAAATCCATCTTCTGGTCACTTCAGCACTGACCGCACACTTAGTAAAGCTTTAAGTATGTGCTATTGGCCAAGTATGAGATCTGATATTGACCAGTTTTGCTCAGTATGCCCCACATGTGAGGCTTACAGGAAACCAGTTCCACAGAACAGGGCCCCCATACAGTCCATACAGGCACACAGGCCTTTCCAGTTTGTATGCACAGACATCACGGAACTGCCCCTCACCTCGAAGGGGAACAGATATGGACTTGTTGTGCAGGATCATTTTACAAAATATGTGAATGCGTTCCCAATGCATGATCAGAGAGCACAGACTGTTGCAGAGCTCTTGTATGAACGTTTCATGCCTGAGCATGGGGTTCCGGAAGAGCTGTTTTCAGATCAGGGACGGCAGTTTGAATCTGAAATTATGCAGACAGTCTGCCAAAGGCTTCAGATCCAGGAAAAAGGAACCTCACCATATCATCCTCGTGGAAATGGGATGGTTGAGCAGTTTAATAGGACATTGAAGGAACAGCTAGCGAAACTCATTCACCGGTTTGGTGGTGAATGGGATCACTTCTTGCCAGCTGTGGTTCTCTCCTTTAATTCCACGCCTCATTCAAGCACAGGTTACTCCCCTTATTTTCTTGTCCACGGTCAGGAACCCTGTCTACCTGCTGCTGTGTCTCTGTCTACACCGGGTTTGCAACGAACTCCTCAGAACTACGGCGCGGAGCTGGTGAGTCGTCTGGATGCGGCATTTGAGGCCCTTCACTTTCATCGAGAGGATCAGAGGCTCAGGCATGAGTATTATTATGACAGAGATACAAGATTCAAGCCATATGAAGGTGGTGATCTTGTGTGGATGGACGATCCTACAGCACAGAGAAAGAAACTGGAACCTAACTAGACTGGGCCTCATCAGGTCATTTCCTCAGACAATGATGGACAGATTTACAGGCTACTGGATTTGAGGCGACCTGGGCCTGACCTTAAAGTCATTCACTATGATCGCCTAAAACCATACCGATCTACTTGGGAGGAATCAGACACATACATCGATCGGCCTAAAGGTTTACAACCTGTGGACAGTGTTCCACGGTATACTGCATTGTCAGGTTCCCTTCCCCTACACTTTGGGCATTCTGACCTAGGGCAAGGTGTGGCTCCTCCTCGCCCATCTGTACCTTTACGATGCAGACCCTCGGAGGCGCAGTCCGCTCCTGTGGTGCCGGCACAGCAATGCTCAGGCACGACTCGTTCAGGTCGTGTGGTTCGCGGGCCAAAGCGTTTGATGTGTGACCCTTGTATCAACTGATTTAAAAAAAAAAAACTTCTGATGTCACGGTTGCATGATTTGTTTGGATATCATTTTATGATCCTCCATTTAATTTGTGATGAGATTTATTTTTGGTTCTTCTAAGCCTGAAATGAGGACATTTCATTTAAAGGGAGGGAAGAATGTAGGATGAGATTTATTGTTTTATATTGTTTGTGTCTGGTGAATGTCTCTGGCGGAGTGACACACCCGAGAAAGGGCGCTGTTCGGTCGGTTTTAGAGTTAGCGGGGGGAAGAAGGAGGAGGAGAAGAAAGAAAGGGTGAATAAAGTTTGGGCTGCAGCTCTGATGAAGATGTTTCCCCATGTCGTTTCTTCGATCTCTCTCTACCCAAGACCCTCGAGTGGAGTAACATTCAGCTCACCCAGAGTGTTACAATAAGAAAATAAAATGCGAGGAGAAAGATGTGCGGACAAGATGGCGTTTGTTTGCAATTTTTTTTCAGGAAAGACAACTCTGCACATGCTCAACCTGTTTAATCTGATGGAATGCTTGATGTATGTATACTCATTTCAGTTAGCGTCCATATGTCACGTTGATGCTTCCCTTGCCCCTGTGCTTTGGGTTTTCCCTTAACTGTGCCCACCTGCCTCTTGTTACTTGATTACCCATCCCAGTGTGTATATAAGCCTTGTCTGTGTGTTTGTCGGTTCATACTCGTTACATGTCAGTTTGTGTTTACACCTGTCTACCCTGTCGTGTCTGCACTCCTGACCAATAAAGAGGAACCAAATGTCCATTGCTGTTTTGTCTGGGTTGATTTACCTGGCTGAAGGATCCGCTCTTCTTCCTTCACCTACCCTCCACACTGTGACACCATATGAGCAGAGATTTGGGATTTCAGATCAACAAAGATTTGAATCGGATAGGGGAAATTTGGTGCATGTAAACAGAGCTAGCGTGTGAATAATTGTACTGTAAAGCGCTTTGAAGTCCATAACTTGGAAAAGTGCTAAACAAAAGCTATATATATATATATATATATATATATATATATATATATATATATATATATATATATATATATATATTTTATATATATATATATATATATATATATATATATATATATATATATATATATATATATATATATATATATAGGTTTGATATGGTGTCCTGTACATGTATGTTTGAAAGAAGTGTCTGAGGAGCAGCACTGCACAGAATCCTAAGGCCTGAACCTTTCATAAACCTGTCCATAAAGAGGAAGATGCTTCTAGGGTCTTTCAGAGCATCAATGACAGCTTGAACCTCAGGGCTCTGCTTGTTAGGGAGTTGTCACCTTCGGAACAGCGGCACAAGATCCAACAATCCTTGTCTTGGAAAAAAAATATAGAATTTGCTGTTGCATAGTGATGTATTAAAAATCAAGTTCAATTGTTTTTTCAACACATTGGCAGTGGTCTCTAGTACTTTATGAGTCGACCTCTGTGGGAAGAAACTAGTGTCAGGAAGTAGAAGTTAGCCATAGGAAAGGGGAGCAGAAGACGGTAGCAATGTGACTCTACCGCTGACTCTTTTTATTTTGTAACATTGATGTTTTATCTCCACAAATACAGTAACTCAAGCCTGGAGGAGTTCTGCCATGTTGTGGAGTTGCTAATGCTAATGGCCAGCTTTTACTGGCTGAGACACTCTCTGCTGTTTCCTGGACCCTGAACAAACAACACCCTTTCTCATCATGTGTCAAGGTGGGTGAGTCCATGAATGTTAAGTGACAGTGTGATGTAGATCTGTCAGGCTTTTCTAATCCTAGAGTTTCACCATCTATTTTCTATCAGAAGCTATTGCAGGAGATAGGTGTAGGAGACTATTTTCATGTTCAGTCTGTATGAAAAACTAAACTCAGAGCGACTGATCATATTTAGAAAAATAACAAGTAAAAACTGTTTCTCAGTGAACTTGGTATTTAAGAAAAAGCAAAACTTAAGGGGTTTGAGAAAGACTCAAGCATTCCTTAATATTTGCATTTGTCATATATTAGCATCCGTTAACTTCAAATTACACTTCTTGGCCACTTTATTAGACACACCTCTGAGGAATGTTTTCAGCACCTTGGTGAAATGACAAAGAAGAATTAAAGCAGCTCTGAAAGCAAAAGGGTGCCAGTAAGTTGTACCTAATAAAGTGGCAGGTTGGTGGTTTCTAAAAGTCCTAACGGTAAAAGAATGTCATAGTGCATTTGAAGGCAACCCTTTTCCCATATCTGGAAAAACTTGTGTTCAGAAGAGCACCCTTTGATATCACTTTTATTGATTTTGCCTCCAATCAATATGATTGAGGAAATGAAAGTCAGACTTTTTCATGTTGTGATATTTGTCGTATCGGTTCAAAGATTGAAAAAGTGTTATCTCTGTGTTGGATAATTGTAAGCTGCACAAAGAAAGCACATTGGTCATAGTCATCTAAACTGTCCTGTAGTGCCAGTTTTCTTGACAAGTGTTGCAGCAAGAGCCATAAAGCGGAGGGGCCGTCATCCCTCAGCTCTGTCCTCCATTACATACGAACTAGCTTCTCAAGTGACAGGCTTATTTACACAAGGGCACATGTAGCCTTGATAAGACCATCGCTCCTGTGGCAAACACTCACAACACTGGAACATATCACGCTAAAAAAATTACAAAAAGTTATAGGCAACAGAGGCCATCCCTGCATCGATTCAATCGGTTTAGATACACTTGTTTTACAGATAAGTGCTTTAGGCCCTTTTCTTCATATGCCGTTCAATTACCACAACAGCCATAAAAGCAGAAGTTCAGACTCCAGAGTGAGATATTGTCTCTCTGCTCGTAGCAATGAGAGAAAGATTTAGGGTGAGCACTTTCCCCTGCGACAGAGACCCAGCAGAAGAGTCGTCTTGGTTTTAAACACAGAACCATTACAGCTCTCCCTCATCTCCATCCACAGTCTCCTGTGTTATATAAAGAGCTCAGGAATATGTCTGTGTGTGTGTGTGTGGGGGGGGGGGGGGGGGGGGGGATGTAAATAAAGCAGTTTTGTGATGGAAGCAATGGAAAATTAAGTCACAGCTGCATTGCCCATAAACTTCCTCATGCTTCTAATTACCTCTTAGTGCTTGGATTCATTTTATATCACAGGGAATTCCTCTGTGAGCCTAATGTGTTCCTTCATCACAGCGTTTGTGTTCCCCGTGGTGCTGTGTGTGTGTGTCAGCTGTGAAGATTGTTCCACCTGAAGGGAAAAGATGTAGAAAACAGTTGTGGTTGGAGTCTAATTATATACATAATGCAAAGATTAATCATGAACTGTAAATTAAAGATGGAGGTATTAAGTTGTGCTCATACAGTTATACTGTAATACAGCCACCTCATTTAAATGGGTATGTTTTGTTGTGTTTGATTCAAAAACAGTGTCTTAAAGTCTGAAAAGGTCTATCACAAGTCAGTTGTCTAAGTCATATATATATGTATATATATATATATGGGATTAATGTAAATTACTAATCAGCCAATCACGTGGTGGAAACTCATGGTCAAGACGATCCGCTGCTGTTCAAATCGAGCTTCAGAATGGGGAAGAAAGGTGACTTAAGTGACTTTGAACGTGGCATGGTTGTTGGTGCCAGACGGGCTGGTCTGAGGATTTCAGAAACTGCTGATCTTCTGGGATTGTCACGCACGACCATCTCTATGGTCCAAAAAAGGGAAACAGTTCTGTAAGCACAAATGCCTTGTTGAGGTCAGAGAATTGTCAGACTTTATTTTGAGAAAGTTGATTTATTTCATAAATTCCATTCAAAAAGTGAAACATGTATATTATATTCATTTATTACACACTGACTGATATATTTCAAATGTTTGTTTGGTTAATTTAGATTATTTTAATGGAAAATTAATGAAAATCCCAAACTCAGTATCTCAGAAAATTTGAATATAAATTAAGGCCATTGCAAAAAAAGGTCAAGATACCAAAATCCATTGAGGCTGGTTGTTCACAGAGCTCTGTGTTCAAGCACATTAATAATACATTGTTCAATAATAAAAATGTCCAAGGGAAGAACAAGGTGTGGTAGAAAAAGTGTACAGGCAATAGTGTTAACCTCACCCTGGAAAGGATTGTGAAAAAAAAACCCCATTCAAATATGAGGGGAGATTCACAAAGAGTGGACTGCAGCTGGAGTCAGTGCTTCAAGAACCGTTACGTACAGATGCATGCAAGACATGGTTTCAGCTGTCGCACTCCTTGTGTCAAGCCACTCTTGAACAAGAAACAGCGTCAGAAGCGTCTCACCTGGGCTAAAGACAAAAAGGACTGGACTTTTGCTGAGTGGTCCAAAGTTATGTTCTCTGATGAAAGTAGATTTAGCATTTTTTTCTTTGGAGATCAAGGTCCCAGAGTCTGGAGGATGAGAGGAGTGGCACAGAATCCATGCTCCTTGAGGTCCAGTGTGAAGTTTCTACAGTCAATGATGGTTTGGGTGTCATGTCATCTGCTGGTGTTGGTCCATTGTGTTTTCTGAGGTCCAAGGTCAACACAGTCATCTACCAATAATTTGTAGATCAATTCATGCTTCCTGCTGCTGACCAACTTTATGAAGATGCAGATTTCATTTTCCAACAGGACTTGGCACCTGCACATACTGCCAAAGCTATCAGTACCTGGTTTAAGGACCAATGCATCCCTGTTTTGAGCACCTCTGTTATGCTTGTTCTGTGCTTTTTATCCAATTAATTTTTTGTGGTTCATCATGCACAGAGCAAATAAGCTTGACATGTTTTGACATGTTGGGCATCGGACCCGGATAAGCGGAGGAAGACGACGACGACGATGTTTTGACATCTACAGCCACCTTCATCAGTGCAACTGTCGATGTTGATCGCATCACTTCCGTTTACCTGTGGGCAGTAGAGGACAATATCACCCTCTACTGCCCACACCTTCTCCGTTGATCACCATGTCCCATGAGTGGTTCTGCACGTATACTCTTTTGTCCCTGTTCATGGTCCTGGGTCTACATCTCTTTATCTCTATCACTTCTTTGATACATCTTTTCTATTTGTTGTTTTGTGTTTATGATCCATGTGCTGTCTCACTCCATTATATGATTTTCTCTTCTACAGTGGTCTAATTTCTTTATTGTACTTTCTGCCTCTTGTTTTGCTGCTTTTGTGTGTCTTCGACTTGTTTCCTTCTCACACTCCTTATGTTCTATTTTTAGGAATTTCATGATTTGGCGTCTGGTTTATCCTATGTATGTTTTATTGCAGAGTTTGCATGGTATTTTGTACATGACTCTGCACTCATGGTCTGCTGGGTGTACTAGTCTTTTCTAACTGTCATGTAT
Source organism: Nothobranchius furzeri (assembly GCF_043380555.1). Classification (NCBI taxonomy): domain Eukaryota; kingdom Metazoa; phylum Chordata; class Actinopteri; order Cyprinodontiformes; family Nothobranchiidae; genus Nothobranchius; species Nothobranchius furzeri. The sequence continues at coordinate 41,782,129 of NC_091756.1, read as the reverse complement.
GTTTTTGTTGGTGCGTTAATGTTGTGTTTTTTCATCGTTGTTAACATATTTTCTGTTATACCTTTGATGTATGGAAGGGTTATTGCTCGTTTTGGTTTGATTTTTTGGTTCTTTGTTCTGTTTTGTTTAGTCTTATCTTTTTGTTGTTATTTATTCTTTTCCTTTATTTATTGCCTATGTCGGCTATCAGCAGGCTTTCAATGGATGTGATGGTCTTCTTGTCCGTGGTCTAGTTCTTCTGTTATTACATTTGCTTGGTGATATAATATTCTGATTACTGACATTTTATGTACAGTGACAAACAAAACAAAGATGCAATATGCCGGGCCCAACAATTCAGAAGAGCTGAAGACACAACACCTGAGCAACGCCACAGACTGATTGACCTTGTGTCACGCCACATTGCTGCAGTAATCCAGGCCCAAGGAGTCCCATCTAAATATTGAGTGTTAGGATTTCTAAAAATTATTTTGTTGCATTGGTCTTAATCGATATTCTAATATTCTGAGATACTGAATTTGGGATTTGTATTAGTTGTCAGTTATAACAATCAAAATTAAAACAAATAAACATTTGAAATATATCAGTTTGTGTGTGATGAATGAATCTAATAAAGTTCCACTTTTTGAACATGAATCCACTTTGTCATGATCTTTTTATTTAATGACCAGCACCTGTATACAGAAATACATACAGTTGATTAAAATCAATTATTTAAATACATTAGAATTATTCTGAGCCATGGTCACTTGGACAGGTTTGGCATTGAACAGGCAAACTGAGGGGGGATGGAAGCTGGATCAAGCTCTTTTTGTATGTGTAAGAGTCTTGAACCAACAACCTGATGGTAAAAGGGTACAAAGGGTACAACGCAGAGAGCATGTCTGGAGATCTGGGAGCCACACCTGCAACAGTTTAAAACAAAGTTAATAAAAGTTCTGGTTGCTTTGATAGGACTTGACACTAAAAAGTCAATTTTTTCTTCAGTCATCTTGCAAGTGAATGAACACACCTCTACTCTCCCATCTGCTGTTGCTCTTCTTAATGGCTTGTTGTAATTGGCAGGAATCAGGGATCTAACTGTTCTTCATGGTGTTTGGTTTTAGTTACTGGAGTCCTGAAGAGGATGGTGCTGCTGGCAGCTGTGGACTCAAGGATGCTGCTTCTGCTCATGCCGACTTCTATTCGTTCCCTCTCCACCATGATGCTCTGCTCCACAGGGACAACACTGCTGGGACAAATGCCCACCTGGGAGCTGAGTACTTAATGAGGCACATGTTTTTTTTCACCTTTTTTTAAGCCAACCACTTTTTGTATCACACACAATCCCTCCGTTTCACATCTGGCCTGGCAGCAAAACAAGTCTGCTCTGGAACTTGGGGAGGGGGAGAATTGCATTTTGCAAAACTGTGTTTCACATGACCTGAGCCACAAAGCTTACACGCATGCAAACTCATGCCTTTTTATTTGTCCTCATGACAGTAGAGCCATTAGCTGCCTGGTGGAGGTTCTCACTTGTCAAACGTTATGAAGGATCTCTCAGAACTCATGGCCAGTTCACAAATTTCCCCACATTACTGAGACGGGTTTGCGAGGAGTGGTGTAGCTCTCCTAATGAGCTCTTTCCATCTAACTTTTTCCCATCCTGTCGCTCCAGATCCTGTCACATTTGACTCTTATGCAACCAGCTCATGCTGAATAAGGAGGCAGTGTAGGCGGTTGGTCGGTTGTTACTTTGATCCAAAGAGAGCATTTAAGCGTTTGTCACATCAGTCCCTGGTCTGAAGATGTCAGCCTGGCACAACCGTTTACTTTCTAGAGTTTCACTCTCTCCACTCGTGGACTCCTTTTCTGTTTACGTTGTTCAGCAAATCAGAATCGTACGTGCTTTAGGCAAGCGCAGGTGTGCATGTGATAACGATTACAATCTAAAGGGCATCGACGTCTGAGGGTTATTTCATTCCTCAAATCCAATCCTGATTTTCTGGACTCATCCTTTCACTTACCATCCACACCATTCATTGCAAATCCCCTTTTAACAGAGGCTGCTTAAATTAGCCAAGGCGGTTCAAGAAAAAACCCAACCACCACTTGACCTGTCGCAGGGATGGGGGCATAAATCATTCCCTCGGAGCCAGAGCGGTGGCAGGACCAGAAACGCATCCACCAGCCGAGATTTACGTCGCACATCCAAGCAGAGCCTGGACCCTTTCCAACAGGGCATCTTCAAATTGGTTATTGATCTTCCAATCCCAAAATGAATCATATGTTGCCAACACTGTTTAGGTGCTACGTTTACAGTAGTGAGTTTACGGCCAATATGCAGCCTCTGGATGGATTATTGTTTGGAAACTACGAGAAAACAAGCACCTGAGCTGAACAGGGAGTAAATTACCTTGGGATGAATAAATGTCCTGTTGTCATGCAGCCCAGCCTCATTATAGCATGTAACAACTGCTGAAGGAGCAGCTGACAGATGCAGATGTGACGGTCTCAATGTAAGGCAATTGTGGTTTTAGTTTTTAATCACTGTAGTATTTATAATTTAATTAAACCCCAGTCTTTGTGAAAACTGTATCTTATGTTTCCTCACTTTTAATATTTCCACATGTTCTTTATTTAAAGAGCCTTTCTGTGTAATTACTGAATGTATATGATCTGAATTTTATTGACAAGGATTACTTGAAATGAGCTTTCATCCAAATCTCATTTAAACGAGACTGGTTCTGTCAAAGTAGCTCATGTCTGCTCTTGGCATAAAATATATTGTGGCATATTATTTAATGGACCCTCACTTCTCACCCAATTAGGCTCCAAGATGGTGTGTAAACGTAGCTCCTACCCTGGGAGCAGTTTCCTCGTAAATGCCAGAATGGCCATTATCACGATCCCTTTGTGAATGAAAACAGACACCTAAAATATGGGCTCAGCTTTAATTGAAAGATTGTAAAAAGAAGAAAAAAAGTCTGTGGTTCTTTTTCTTTGGGTTTCCTTTTAAATGTCAAGTCAGAGACAGAAGACCGTGGGACTTTCTCTCATGATTCTATTTGAAGAGAAAATGTCAGACTCATTTTTATCTTCACAAATGGCTGCATGATTGATCAGGTTTCTGAATTAGCCATCGATTTTATTAACGATGTGGTAACACTCGGAGCTAATTGGCTGCTGAATGGAATCATATTCTGATCTTATGATTTATTTGCACATGTTCCGCTGCCAATGAAAATAATTAGCAGGTACGACAAACAGGTGACATGCTAATGGATTTTTGCCCTCTGGATAAGTAACGTTTTCATATGTGAGGCTGTTTGCACTGAACCAAATGGATCAATCATATGTTTTTAAATGGGGTTCAATAGAAAGATAATGAGAAAATAATACCTCACCGTTTGTAGACAGCTCATGATCAATGTCAGCGTGAAGAAGTAGTTTTATTCTGACCAGATTATGAGCTAACAGAAAATTATTAGGGGGCCAAGACCATGGTGATTAGCCATTGTCCTGTGATAGCTTTATTGTCAGAAACTGCAGATGATGAGCACGTTGTTTGATGAAACGTTTCATTGGTGTCGATTTCATGTTATATGTTTACTCAGGCAGAGATTCTACCAAATCCCTGCCAAGTTCCCTGTTAATAACCATAAAATGTGACGTAAAAACCCATGTGTTGCAATTTTAACAAAAAAGTAACGAGTTTTAAAAACATTTTTGACATTTAAGTTATTTCAGTAGGGCTGCTGTCTAGTATGGGGTTGTGTTCCCTTAAAAAACAAGATCACAAGAAAATGACTTACCTGTTGTTTTTCAAATATAATTAGCCACACTAAATTTCCCATGCAGGATGAATGTGAAAATTGGCTTATATCCCTGTTTACTGCATTTGCTTCTGACTGAAAACAGACGAGGAAACGCTCGGGTTATAAAAAGCCACTTGGTGCATTCATGTCTGGGTCGATGCGGTCTAGCCCCAGTAGGTTAACTGTATTCAAATCTCTGTAATCTGTGCATTTTCCGAACTCAGTCGACCGTTTTTTTCTGAAAGAAAGAGAACAATCTTTTATATAGCTCCTCTCAAGATAAAAAAATCACGGGGTGCTTCACAAAAACAAAAAATGTCAAATTTAAGAAAGATTTAAAACTAAAAATTTAAATATGGCTAACATGACAAACAAATTGTCACATTATATGACACCAGGACTCCAGATCCTGCCGTGTTCTGCTCACCTCTCTTCCAGTTAGCTTGCACTTTCTGAAAAACGAGCAGCAGAACTTTTTTCCAACAGAGATCGACTCGCAAGGCATTCATAGACTACAGACCACTGCAAATCAAACCACCAATTAGCCACAGCTGCAGCTCACCTCTCCCCACAGGGATGGGTCAAATGCAGAGATGAATTTCACCAGTGTGTGATGATGACTATGGGACTTTATGGGACTTTAAATGTGTTGATATAAGAGCGAAGGAGAGCTTTAAACATGCTGTCAGTCAACTCAAAATTAAAATCTATCATTCCAAACTGAGGATGGTTGCCTACACCCAGAATAACCTATCCCGATATCCAGCTTGTTTTAGTTGTTTCTCTGGTCCAACACACATGACTCAAAGGCTGAAACACCTGTTCAGTGGGTCATCAAGCTCTGCAAAAGCCTGTAAACCACCTACTGATTAAAACCAGGTGTGTGTGTGTGTGTGTGTGTGTGTGTGTGTGTGTGTGTGTGTGTGTGTGTGTGTGTGTGTGTGTGTGTGTGTGTGTGTGTGTGTGTGGGTGTGTGACAGTGAAACAGATAAAACTTGTTGGAAAGCTGACCACCAGGACCAGGAATGGTTAACCCTTGTCTACACAAAGTGTAATAATAATTGTTTATATTATTTTCAGAAAAAAAACTGTCTTCAAGATCTGAGCAAAATTGTAAAATCAGAGATGTTTTTGTGTCTTAAGTTGTTTCCTCTTTTATTTTTAGATGGATAAACCAACGTCCGTCACCCTATATGTTCTTGTGCTCCTGATCGGAGCAAACGAGGTCTGGATGGACAGCTCTGGTTCGTTCCACTCTCTTTTCCAGTCGATAGCAGCCAGCAGGTTTGGCCCTGTCTCTTTCTGTAGCGTGGCAGACGCTTATTAGTGGTAATGTTCTCACATCATCCATCTCCAGGTGGGCTTCCTCCATTGATCTCTCTGCCAAGTCTTGCCACAAGCTGCTCCTCATGTAGTGAGATCACTGGTTTCCACTGGCAGACTTTCGATGACCCAGCTGATTGTTCTGTCATTAGACTCATGGCTGAAAATCCAGAATTAGACCCGTGAGGTGTTTTTTCATGTTGTCATTCTAAATTCATTCTGGACAGCCACCTCTTTGTGAAAAAGTTTTGAGTCATCCTTCATTTCTTAATGCTTTGATTCCAAGAAGCCAGACTTTTCTCTAATCCTGTAAGGCTTGCTGTTGGTCTTTTAAATTTTTAGCTGGGTCCTTCCTTTGGGGTTGTTGTTTTTAGTCTCACAACTTTCATATAATTGTAGATGGCCTCTAGGAGGTATTCTTTCCCTCCGGGTTGTTTTGTTTTGAAATTACAGCTGAATGTTGCCCATCCTGTCGTAAAATGCTATAATGCTACTTAACTTTTATCCCAAGTTTATGCATTCTCACCTAAAACATCTACTAAATGTAAAGGTGATCACTTGCATTGCTGTTGACTGGTAATTTCTAATTAATATATCTGGCTAATATTATTTTTTTTTACCCTGAATTAATTAGAAAGTGTGAAAATGATGGATTTGTGTCTTTGGCATAATTAAAACACTTGCTGTCTGGTTTTTTATTTAGAGAATTCATGTCATTTGCTATGTGCAAGAGTTTTAAACAACATTTAATCTCATATTGGCAAATAATAATTAGTTCACAGAAAAGAAGAAATTTCTGAAGTTCTTATTTTTTTCTTAAAGAAATTCACTTACTTCCTCAGGATGTTTTTTTCTGTCGAGGACACAGTCAGACTGTGTGGGAACATGACATTTAAGCTTGGTTTACGCTTGACGCATTCACTTTCCGCTTGGTGATGCGGCTCGCGGATGGAACGCGCTTCACAACTCGCAGCGTTTATGGTTCCTGCGGCTTGTCTCTGCGGTGAGCCAATATTCTCCCAAACTGTAGGGGGCAGCATGGAGCTCTACGGCATGCATCCAACACTACACCATAGTAGAAGTAAAAATTACTGTTGTTTACAACATGGCATTCCAACATTTTTAACAGCGTCCTTGTCTTTTCCAACATCCATCCATCCATTTTCTGAACCTGCTTGTCCATGTAGGGTCGCGGGGGTGGCTGGTGCCTATCTCCAGCGGTCAACGGGCAATTAGGCGGGGTACACCCTGGACAGAGAGCCAGTCCATCGCAGGGCATCTTTTCCAACAGTGTGAGTTATTTCTCTCCAATAATTATTAACAACATGTTGATCACGATGATCTTTGAGAGCTGAATCATACAAATGTCTGTATTTATGAACCTCTGCCATACTAGTTCTTGCCGGTCCGCCATGTTTTTCCACGTCCGACCGTCCACGTGGTTAGAAAATTTCCTAGGTGCGGAAATTTTGGGCCGTGCGGAGGCGCGGTGGAGGGGCGTGGTTGTTAAAATGACGCAATTTCGCCGTACGGAGCCGTGCGAACCTTGCAGACGCGTCAAGCATAAATCAACCTTAAGGTTACCAAGAAATGTTTGAGATGTAAGACTGCACAAACCCTACAGATGCAGGTGAAACTCAAATATTAAAACATGGTGCCAAAGTTCACTTAATTCAGTAATATATGAGATAGACTGATTCCATGCAAAGCCAGATATTTCAAGCCTTTATTTGTTATGATTGTGATGATTATGGCTTACAGCTGATGAAAACCCCACATTCCACATTTAGCATTTTCACAAACTATTTTCAAGAACATATACAAGTGAAGTCAGGTACAACTGTCAGGTAAATTAAATATTTTGGTAATTTAATATACATTTAAAAGCAGAAATGACAAAGTTTTACTTTGCGTTGTTAAATTCTTTGACAATCATTTTTCTTTTTCATTAAAGTGTCACAGTTGTTACAGTTTGCCATTAAAAACCTTAACAGTAATTATCCAGACCACATAACAGCATAGTGATGGTGTCAGAAAACAATTCTGCACAAACAAAATACTCTTTGAACAACAATGCTGATTAACTTTTACATACAGTATGGCATGCACAACACAGCCTATGTGAAAGGAAAAGCACATTTTAAACAAAACAAAACATTCATCTCTGATCATATCTGATTTCAAGCATTTTGAACACGTTGAAGCAGCTTTTTAAGAATAAACAGACATATTTTGTGGCACAACTTTATTTCATTTAGATTTTTAAATACGATTTTAACTTTGGCTGAGAGATACACACAACATGTGTCTTCTGGACACAAGGCAACAAAAAACTTCACATTTAAGAACAGATTTATTTGATCTATCACAACAAAAACCACAACAGACTCAACATATAGAGAATGTCTTTCGAGCCGCCCACTGAGTGACTAGGTCTGACACGTCTTATCATTTATTATAGTGTATTACATTATTACATTTCTCTGTCTGACTATAAAAATAGCATCTTTAGTAAATTAAATAACACATACAATCCATGCATCTAATGAATCACTCTGGCAAATTGCACATAAAACACCCTGGAAGTATATATTTTTTCTTTGCCGCACTGATCAACTGTTACAAGACATCTTTGATCTGGACTGCATCTAAATGATAAAACATCTCTGTTTACTACACCTAACACCCATTTCTCTAACTATTGCTGTAATACAGACTACAACTAATAACAAGAATTTAAATATTGCACTGAAACAGAATCCTACCACCTATTATTTTCTTGTTACTTGCATTATAAGTCATTCTTGTGTCTATGTTTATACAGCAAATGTTTTAAAGTGCTTTCGTAGAAAAACGTCACATAATTATGCACATCATCTTTGGCAATGTTGTTTAAATAAATAAGTATAACTACACATTTAAACAGACCTCACAGTGGTAACATAGTACACAGACTGAAGTTGGATCACACTTACAGGTTGTCACAATTGCTATTGGATCCAAATTTTTCTGTCATGTTACAATACTGCACAGTGAGTGACAATACACTTTAAACTACAATTACGCTGACAGAGAAGTTTACCCTCATATCAGAGCTATGAAAAGGACATGGCTTTGAGCTCCTTGAGAACAGCAGACCAGTTAACTTCAGTCCACCAGAGTCCGTTTTGGACCTGACATCAATCTGCCGTCTTCACAGATCCAATGTTGTTTTTATAACATTTACAAAGTATATCTATCTACACATTCACTTTAAGGGTTTCATTTTGTTGTGTCAGGAACACTGCTGCACAAACACACAAAGGCATCTAAGTAAGCTACTGAGTGTAAATCTAAGCCTGTTGAGTGACGCGGGTTAGTAGGCGTGCACTCTTGTTATGGCTCACTTTCCTGATTTATGGGGCCGGCCAGCTGGCTGCCTGCTGTTAACCGGTTTGGTAGCTGCAACCCCACTTCTATTGCACAGATCCTTGATTTCCAATAGGCCTTCGTTTAGGGCCTTAACAAAAACAGCAGAGCTCGTCTCCGTGTTCTCCCAGAAACTCGACACGCAGAAGATGATGTAGTCTGACTGTGGGTTGTAGCAGACGCCATAGCCGTTGGACACCACTGGACCATAGCAGCAAAACATTTCCAGTGTTGTAGGAACCTGGTGATAAAAACAATTTATAGTTTATAGAACCAAGCAAAACTTAACCTTAATTTTGAGCAAAATATTTACAAAAGATTAGCAAAACTTGGAATGGGGTAAATCCCAAAGAATATTATCCCACAAAACGTACTTCAAAATTTATTGTTAATTTTTGTTTGTGAAGCTCTACAGTCATTAAGGGTTACATTATGATTGCAAACTAGCAACAAGGGATGTCACTGTTTATTTTTAAAAATTGTTCACAGATGCAACAATGATTGGTTCTCCTCCATAGAGGATGGCAAGGAATTCTTCTTTTCCTGACATGCCTGACCTCTTTTTGTTCAAAAAACAGTTGTTAAGAGTGCCGCAAATTGCTGCTGTTCCTATTTTTTCTCCTAAGACACACGTAACTTCCTCCACTTTGAAGTTAAGTCCATTTTTCATTCTACATGTTGCAAATAGGCAACACATTCTCACACACGAAGCGTCAGAAAATGACGATGGGTGACCAAGTGTTTGTTTCTGGCGAGCTGTGCCAGATTGTTGGTTGCGACGCCTGTAGTAAAACGCACATTCCACCGACATTTAACCTCTAACCTCTTGCAATTTCACTTTCCTCTCACCCACAGTTAACCATCTCCGAGGGGCATTATAACTAGAAACAAAGTTTCGCATGCACAAGAGGGTTAAGGTTAGGGTGGGGATGAGGGGAAGGTTATATAGCAAGAGTGTAAAGGTCAGAATTCTGTGAAATCTTCATTTTACCGCGCAGTCTAAAAACGACGCTCTGGCACAGCGTATCGCCTCCTGGAAACAAGTGCTTGGTCACCCAGCATCATTTTTTGACCTTCGGGTGTGATAACGTGTTCAAGTAGGACATGCTATTAAGAATCCAACACTTTTTTTTTTACCAAAGCAAGAATTCAAGGTTCTCCATATTTGAATGCAAATTGTGAATTAGGTTGAGGAATACTACTTTTTTATTTGCACTCACAAGAGAAATGGAAAACTTAGTATGTCAGGGCCTAAAACAGTTTAGAAAAAACCTGGTTCTATTGACATGACACAAAAGTCAGAGGGATGAACTTTGAATTTTTTAAGAGAGTAATCTTGCATATTTTATTTATTTAAGCTCATGCTTGTTTAGAAAACTTGTATACTTGCTTTAATGTTGAGACAGCACTCACCTAAACATCACATTCCTTGAACAGTTTTAAAGGCACACTTGGCAGATTTGAATGTCTCCCAGCTTTCATTAATGTCTAGTGATTGATCACTAAGTTAAACAAATCAGCTGAGCTCATGATCTAAAACAGTGGGCCCACAAGCCCACTCTTTGTGGCCTCCGAAACACCAGCATCAGGATAAAGCTTGGTTTATGCTTGACGCATTCACTTTCTGCTTGGTGATGCGACTCGCGGATGGAACGCGCTTCACAACTCGCAGCGTTTATGGTTCATGCGGCTTGTCTCTGCGGTGAGCCAATATTCTCCCAAACCGAACAGGGCAGCATGGAGCTCTACGACATGCATCCAACATTACACCATAGTAGAAGTAGAAATTACTGTTTACAACATGGCATTTCAGCATTTTTAACAGCGTCCTCATCTTTTCCAACAGTGCGGGCTATTCCTCTCCAAGAATTATTAACTACATGTTGATCACGGTGATCTCTGAGAGCTGAATCATACAAATGTCTGTATTTACGAACCTCTGCCATACTAGTTCTTGCCGGTCCACCGTGTTTTTCCGCGTCCGACCGCCCACGTGGTTAGAAATTTTCCTAGGTGTGCTTTGCGGAAATTTTGGGCCATGCGGAGACGCGGTGGAGGGGCGTGGTTGTTAAAATGACGCAATTTCGCCGCACGGAGCCGTGCGGACCTCGCGGACGCATCAAGCATAAACCAACCTTTAGCCCTCATCATTGTATGATTTTTTTATGTGGCCCTGGGCCATTTATATTTCATTTCCCCTGATCTAAAACATATAGGAAATGTGCTGGAACCAGACTGTAGTCCGTGCCAGGTATGTAAGCAACATTTTTACTAAGTCCCAACAGAGCGATCTGCCAGTCTGAAGTTGCAAATGCGGAATTCTGGCCACAGAATAAAACATACCATAAACATGTAATAAAACATAGTAAAAAAGAAAACAAGATGTTTCCCTTCTGTAGTTTCAGGAAGAATTAAACACATAATACCTGTGATGACACGTGTGTCTGCTCTTGTTTTCTTAGTTTCTAAAATGAGCCCCTGAGGACTTTTACATTTTATTGTCCTTCTTTTGACTGTTTTGCTCTGAGTAAAACATCCACCTCCCCAAGCCGAGAACAACGTAAACTACTATTAGTAACCTTCACCTTACAGTGAGCGAATTCATACAACCCAAGAAAATGTATTTTAAAGTTATAGGCTTGGATCGACTATATCATAAATGAAATGTGCTTTATTTGGAAGGAGCTATGATTTTTTTTGGACCAACTTTACTAAATTTGACGCATTTTTGCTCCAAGGCATAGAGAAAGCTGAATAAAGATACCAAAGGCCACCATCCCCCACACATTAGTGATAAAGATTTGATGATTAATTGGATTATTTTTCATAAACAAAAGATAGTATTATCTGTTTTTCTGACTATTTGTTTTGCAAAACCATGCTAAGTGGTGCTGTGCAGTAATATAATTACCTTTTAGAAAAAGATTTCAACTGTCAGGTCCTAGGAAAGTATTATTGTCCTCTTCATTAAGCTTATATATGTGGCTGCTAAGATCATTGTGTTAAAAAAGAAAAGGAAAGTAATTATTCTAAGTGTGGGCTTCTCGTGCTGCCAAGAAAGAGTCCAACGGTTAAGAGAAAAGAGAGCAAAGTGAGTGCTGAGGCAGTCTGTTTTAGCTGAGTCTCAAATGAAAAAGACCAAAGCAACAAACACTGAATCCTCAGCAAAACACCATCTTTAATTGGTTTTTCACATTGTGGCAACTTTTTTCTTTGGGTTTCATTTCCTGTTTAAATGAATAATTTTCAGTTTATTGGCTATGTTTTAATGACTAAATACAGTAATATAAATTTTTAATGTGGTTAATTGCTACACCAAAAAAGTTGTAGAAATATGTATGATGTATACACAAGCCTAGGTTCTAGAAATACTAACAAGCTTAATTTAATTAGAATTATATTTGTTTCATAGCCAGGTTCTGGTAAGAAAATTAAAATATGTTTTTCTTGTAATTTCCACCTACTGAGGTCGTTTGTTGGGAGACTAGAAGAGCAGAACATCCATGTGACAAGGAGAAAATGGGGGGAAAAGGAAAAGAAAATCATGCTACCTGACTGGTTGAGAGGATGAAATGGTTACTGGCCAGGTACGTCTCATCACAGAAGATCTCTGGCTTCTCCATGTTGAGCTCCTTTGAGATCTTCAGAAGTCCGAGGAGATGATTGTCTATTCCCATTCCTGTAATAGCCTGAACACCAACAGTGTCTGATTAGCAGTCTGCATTTAGCTGACATAATACAAAAATTAAACAAATTATTAAGAAGTTGTTTTGTTAAAGTTAGATAACAAACAGGCCAGCTTTAAAAACAGAAATGACTTTAGTACAATTTGGTATTTCAATATTAAACGGTTTAAGGCAGAGGTTCTCAATAGGAGCCTCCTCTTTCTGGCTCCCGGACCCCCCACCCTATCATTTTCTGGTTTACGGCGATTCTCCTCCTGTGATTGGTTTACGAATGCCAGCCGAAAAAGCTCAACAACAAGTGATTCTATTGTTTGAAAGGTTTCCTCCAATGGTTGAATCACTAAAATAGTCCAATGGGATCCTGAGAAAATCTCCTGCGTAATGGAGCTTCAGCCAATTACCTTAGCGAGTTTTACACACGTGATTTCAAAAATGTTCAAATACATGTATTTGTCACTGAATGACTTTACAATATTAGATAGCTAAAAGGTTGGACAACAAAAACCATTCAGTGGAAGAAGCATTGTTGCAATCCAAATTCACGTGATGTGCCATTTTAGAGCGTGCCTGCAGTGTCTGTGTATAAGCTTCTGTAAAATTGTTGTTCTTCACTTTATCAAACTTTGTACAGCTACTGTCAAGATGTAGGACTATGCATCCATTGAAGTTTGAAACTACGTCTGCCTTTTCCCAAAGACATACTCATCCTGGAGTCAAAGTTTATCACGCGGCAAAGAATAAAATCAACTGTTTTTTACAATGTCTCATGTCCATTTAAACGTAATCAATGACACATACACTAATAATTACACATCTCAACAAATCCCACATGATTTCTTTTAAAATGAGACCAAAAGCAACCAAATAGATGTCGTGGGAATAACCAGCAGCCAGTAGTAAGGTGTAAATTCATGATGACATAAAGGAGCTTATGAGCCTTTTGGAATTGCTACTAAAACACATTCAAGAAGTTTCCTTTAGACATCAGAAAACTGTTTCAGCTTGTGGATGAAACATCTCTTTTCAATAGCAAACACTGCTGTTGACATCTGTCTAAAATAAAACAGTTTGAAACACTTACGGCTATTGTATAATCTGTCTGGGCATTGGTGGCATCCCTCAGTCTTTTGAATTTTTCTGAATCCTGTTGGGGAAATAAAAATAATTAAAAAAAGAGTAATGCATTTGTTTTGATGCGAGAAAAGACACCCAATTCCTACGGCAGTTCCTCACTGATCTAGTAAATCTGCTGGGAGATCATCAGAGGGATTTGACGTGCCAAGCTGGCCGGTTACGCCTGTTTAATTTAGAGATGAACAACGCTGTGGGTGTCAATAATTGGAGGGAAAGTGAGCAAAATCACTCACAGTGAATGCAGCTCTCTCGTCGGCCATAGTCTGCACAAAGGCCAGAGCTTCTGGAGTGGCTGATCGAATGTTATCTACCCGACCTTCTTGGAAACGGCGGAGTGATGCACTCTCATATGTGGACACAAGCCTTCCCTTGCACCTGGGGGTTCAGACAGTTGGTTTTGAGAAATGTTACTTCTTAAGAATGTGTTTGATGCAAAACTGTTTGTAGAATTTACTTGTAAAATGCAAGCTGTAAGACAACTTGTATAAACGCATCTGGACTCATCTTCTGCCCTTTGATGAACTCCTTCCCATAGGTCTCAAATACGAAAACGTCCATGTCGAGATTATTCACCAGCCTGAAGCAGAAGACTAAACATATATGAGACATTTCTCTGGGAATACTGGTAATGACTTGTAAATAAAGTTGTGGGTTTGTTTTTCTTGAGTCGTTCTTGCCGCTGGAGTCTGTCTCCGGATGCTGCTAAGAGGCCTTGAATGTGGGAGTTGGATTTCCAGAGCAGCCTTTTTGGAGGGTGAAGCTCTCTAGAGCTGGAGGGCTTAACCATCTTGGAGGGACTCCCTTTTCTGTTCAGAACAACAAGACTTTAGACTTTCACTCAGCTTAAATTCAGCCTGTGATGTGCTGACTTACATGTGTTTCATCAGGAATTCAGAACACTGCACCATAACTATTCCCTCAAAAGGAGAATGCTCACACACCACCCCACACACACCATCCATCCCTATGACAAACTGAGAGAAGGCGGATGAAGCAAACGTTCAAAATGTTATCAAAAGTGTTTGGAGTCTGATCCTACCTGCATGGACTTGTCATACCAGCGATTTGCACCGTTCTTCTCATGACCACCACCATGCAGCATCATTAGAGCTCTATTTGTGTCACTGGGTGGAAGCCCGCAGGGCTCATCGAGGCACACCACACATACACAGCTCTCAATCAGGGCCAGGGAGTCTTTGTTGGTTTTATCTGGATACGGAAAGAAGACAGAATTTAGTGGACTGAAAATATCCTAAAAATATATGTGAAATTGATCTGGAAGCTTCTGAGTTACCTTTAATTACCACCTCTCTTGCTTGTGCCCATTCTGTCCTCCCGTCTGACGTCAGGAGACCAAAAGGAGGGTGTCTCTGTTCAGCATTTTCAGACATTTTTACAATCTTCTCCAGCTGGGATAAGATCTCAGCCTCATTGAGCTGCTTGTTGTTCACAACCACTTCCAATGAGAAAAACTAAGAGGAAAAAATGTATAATATGAATATTAAAAGTTGTTGAGATTTAACTTTTAAAATGTAAAAACAACCTCTTGATCAGGGGTTTATTGTGCTGTATTTAAGCAGCTGAGATGATGAGCTCAGAGGCAAAAACAGCAGCAAGTAAAAGCCAGCTGCTGCTAACAATATGGCTCCTCTGCTGCCATCAGATGCAACTCCAGGAAGCACCCAGACAAAGTGGCAGATTTAATCAGTGATAATTGAGTTAACTCCTTCCATCCACACAGGGACAGACCCTCCTGTTCAGCAGGCTGCTAGAAAGCTCCCAGCCTATTTTCCAGGTGAGAGCTCCTGCAGATGTTGGACATTTTATACACTGAAGTGAGTGATGAGAATCAGTGAGGACTTGTGCTCTTTGGGGAGAAATTAGACAATTGTGGGTACAGACTTCAGATTTGAGCCAGGCTAATTTGGTGCTGGATGTTTCTGTTGGGAGCTGGCAGGTGCATCCCTTAGAGAAGTTACTGAAACTGACATAAACATGTGATTGATTAACATCAGCTAGAATTAAAACTCGTTAGAATCCAGGATTTAGCATCTGAGCTAAGTCCCATCAGACTCCAAATTTGTGTCATGTCTTTAGCTAGAATGTTTTAATAAATGTTCTATAAATGGTAACAGAAAATACACTACATGTAGACATTAAAAACTGCTGCTAAACACACACACACACACACACACACACACACACACGCACGCACGCACGCACACACACACACACACACACACATGTCTGTTATTATAGTGAGGACCCTCCCATGACTTCCATCCATGTCTGTGACTCCACTATGCCTAACCCACACCATAACCCTAATCATAACCAATGCTGATCTGCTCCTAACCCTAAACTGTCAAAATGGTCTGAGTATGTAGTAAGCACAAGAACACACACACACACACACACACACACACACACACACACACACACACACACACACACACACACACACACACACACACACACACACACACACACATTTTTGTTTCTGGGCAGTCAATTATTTGTGGGAGCCCAATCAGGTCATTCTGTTTAAAAGAAAATAATTTTTATCTCATTACTATGACTTAACTATTTCATAATAATGAAATAGTTAAGTCATAATAATGAGATAGATAAGTCATAATTATCTCATTATTATGAGGTCTCATAAATATGAGATAATATCTCATAATAATCAGATACTTTCTCATTATTATGAGATACTATCATAATTATGACTTTACTAGCTGACATTAATGAAAGAGCAAAGTCATAATTATGAGATAAAAATAATATTTTTCAAAATCAGAATGGCAGGAATGGACTTCCATACATGTGGCATTCATGCATATAAAACAAGAATATTTGGTCAAATCCAGAGTTGCCCAATTCTGAATTTAATTGTGTAAAATTAATTGATCTGTACTATTTAAATAAAACATGTATTTTTTGTGATGATGTTACTTTAGTATAAATTGTTTAGTTGTGAAGGTTTATTTATTAAATGCTTATTACAATTTAGTTTAATTAATTTTTTTCTTTCAACTTTAAATGACAGAAATTCCCAAACTATTTAAAAATGTTTGGTCCTTATCAGTTTGCTGAGCCTGTTCATTTTGTGATATGTCTACATTTTTAAATGGACACTTGGTGCTGTTATGGAGGCATAAAGAACTAGTCATGTTTACCTAAGACAGGTTTTTGTCCCAGAAAAAAAGTAGAACAAAGGATCAGTCAGAAAACTGATTGACCAGTTTTAACTAAAACCATGACATTTTGTATGACTGGTAAATAAAAATGTATTTGAGAGTAAAGCTGCAGCATAAGAACAGATGGTTGAATGAATCAGTTTGGTTTTCATCTATTGTGCTTAATGTTGCACAATTTTGAGTTGATGTTTTAAAAATCTGATGTGAAAGTTTGGTTTGAAAGAGTCATCAGGTTGGTTCATAACACGAGTGAAAGTCTCAAGTGCCCCGTCTGACCTGGTTCTTGCACACTACAATGATGTGCTCTGGCTCCAATGAGGCTGCATCCATGTGCACTTTTAACATGTCTGTCTTCAACCTTGGATAGCGGTAGGAGGTGAAGAGACGGTAGTACTGCTCCATGCAAAGAGGAGTCCCAGCTAACTGGCCTCGGGCAAAATCCACTGGCAGCACTCTCCTAAAAGTGGTAATTACAGATGTTTGATTACCTGTGAGTCACCATTAGAGCTTTTTTTAAAAGATAAATCCATGGTGGCCGCAGAACAGCAGGTAATCAATTACAGACTGAACTTACGCATCAGTGAGGGCCTTATACTCCAACACTCCTTGGATGAGATGAGCAGCGAACCTCGAAAGAAGTAATAGTGGATGAAATTAAAAAAAAAATGTTAGAATTTTGTATATAAATCACCAAAACCATAGAAAGGACAGGTTGATGAGGACAATACTCTCGTCTCTCAACAGTAATCACATCCTGGTGAATTACTTGGGTACAGAGTGAGTTGTGTGTGTGTGTGTGTGTGTGTGTGTGTGTGTGTGTGTGTGTGTGTGTGTGTGTGTGTGTGTGTGTGTGTGTGTGTGTGTGTGTGTGTGTGTGTGTGTGTGTGTGTGTGTGTGAGTGTGTGTGTGTGTGTGTGTGTGTGTGTGTGTGTGTGTGTGTGTGTGTGTGTGTGTGTGTGTGTGTGTGTGTGTGTGTGTGTGTGTGTGTGTGTGTGTGTGTGTGCACAGGGAGAGCACAGCTCCCTGTCAGGTCCCATGCTGTATGTCATTTGTCTCTGTGTTATTACGTCCAAAGCCTGATCAATACAACAAAGGCAGAAGCAGCACCACGCCCCTAGACGAAGACGGACCAGCGGTCTCTGTGGAGAGCTTGGCTCTGTCACTCCCAATCTAATAAGTGGCCATGACAGTAGATTACCAGCTGCTTCGTGAGTCCTGGAAATATTCAGTTAGTGTGGCACGAGCTGAAAGAAGATACAGATCTGGATGGACCCGTGTAATGTCTGGAGGACAGCGTCTCATTTAATAATGAGCACGACTGTAATTCAGATCTTAACCTGAGCCGCTGTCGAATGAAAACAACATAAACCTTGTCAGCAACTGAAGAGCCTGAAATGTATGTTTTATTATTGTTTGTAAAATTTAAACAAAATTGAAATTAAAGTGCAATCTAACTCTAACTATGGCGGACTGAAAGTTACAGCTGCCTTTTTGGGTGTTTTAAAATTATACTATTCTTTGTGCACCCGATCGACTTTCTGCAAAAAAACAAAGAATAAAAACAAACAAAACAAACACACACACACACACACACACACACACACACGCACACACACGCACGCACACACGCACGCACACACACGCATTTACACACACACACACACACACACACACACACACACACACACACACACACACACACACACACAGGCTGTGGAAATATCTGCACATTTTTTGGGCACATTTTCATTATGTCTTGCATTTTGGTTTCTTGAAATCGTAGTTGAAAAAAAAAACACTTTGGCGATTGCTTCAGCGTCTACCTGAGAGCATCCTTTTGATCTCGAAATGTTTGTTTTGGAAATACCATGGCAGGACTGGAGTTGACTGGAAGGGCCAGTCTGTTGTTCAGGTACATGTCCTCCAGCCAGTAGTCATACACCTGGATGTAAACACACACACACACACACACACGCACACACACACACACACACACACACACACACACACACACACACACACACACACACACACACACACAGATGAGACTTGTGGGTAATGGAGTGAAGAAAGCACCGTAGATCATCCACCAGATGAAGAGACAAGTGGGTGGAATCAGTGGGAGTGCGACAGACCTCACTGGTCTCTATTTGGGTCTAACAGCAGGAGGGAAAATTGAAAGGGCAAGCAAAGACTTCATAAATCATCCTCAATGGTTAGATTTGTGTTGCTATTTTTCTTTTTTTTTACAATCAGTTGTTTATATTGAAGTAATATCTAAATAGGAAATGAGCATTTTAGTAGTTCTTTCGAAATGTAAGCATGAGGAAAACAAATCAGGTGTCAAGAAAAAGTAAATTCAAAAACATGAGATTACTACAGAGAAGAACTAATTATAAAACTCTCTTTTTGCTCTCCATCTTCCACTGTGCACATTTACAGCAAGCAGCTGTGTTCTTTATTTGTTAGATGTTTGTTTTTACCCAGTTGGCTGTTTTTTCCCTCCGCTCTAAAAGCTTCCTCTGAAGAACTTCCCCAACTCCTCCAGGAGACCCAAACTTCTCCACGATGGCTTTAGTCTTCTTGAATTGATCATCTTTCACAAGGGGCTGGATGCACTTTAAATATGTGTCCAGAGTTTGTTTCAGTGGGGGTACGGGGACCTTTGGCAGCACCTAATGTAGGAGCAGACTAGTTAAAAAACAGCAACTATTCAGCACTTTTATGTGTAAAAGACATGAAAACAAACAGTAATGCATTGGCATGTCTTAATGTTTTTATTATTAGACTTTGAGTTAATAATTAATCTTGAATGCTCCGAGGCATGTTTGGGAAGGAATTTCTTAGCCTCATGAGTGTTGTTGGAATGTGCAAAATGATTATGTTTTCTGTCTGAAGTAACATGATTTGCATACTGAAAACTGAAGCCAAGATGATGTTTAAGATTGAGGTTGTTGTAAAAGAAATCTTAATTATGAGTTTGAGGAAACTGGGAGCATCTCAAAAGTATCAAAATATGATAGAAAATGGATCAAAAGGTAATTTTACTTCAAAGGAGAAACTAATATATCTGATACAATCATTTCATGCAAAGTCAGACATTTCAGCCTTTATTTGTGAGGATTATGGTTTGATGAAAACCCCACGTTCAAAACATCAGAAAATTAAAATATTGTGGTATTCTAGACTCAAAGTGTCACACTCTAATAAGCTAATTAAGAACACCTGCATATGGTTCCTGGGCATTTAGATGGTCTCTTAGTCTTTTATGTTTTACTGAAATAAATGTACTTTTGCACCATATTCTTAATTTTCCAGTTTCACCTGTATTATTCAATTAAATCAGTGGATGAAATTACATTGAAAACAATTCACTGAATTTCTATATTATCTAATTTGTATTTTGGGGAAACTGTTTCAAAAATTTGTCAATTTAACCATAAAACACGAAAAACTTGTTAATTTTCACCCCTAGCGATCAGTTACGGTACTGCAGTGAGAGCTGTCCGACGTGCTGAATGAATCAGCTCTGGTTTTCAGCACCACCGTTGTGTTTCAGCACGTTAAGCTGCATCGTCGCTGTACATAAAAGAGTTGGAATAGGATCACATGTTCATACTTGGCTGTCCTGGCCTCTTGACACCTCCTTCACATGGACAGACATGTTTCCAGTCCAAGTCTGGTCAAAGCAAACAGCCTCTGAGTTCGCCCGTCTCTGCTTTGAAAAATGACAAGACATTTAGAAGAGGACAGGAAAAACAGCACCAATGCGGGAGTTAATAAAATCATGTCCACTGAGAAATGCAGCTATGCTGAGTGAAAGTGAGCCAGAGTGCCTTCATTCTTCAGCGCTCTGCAGCCTAATGCAATTTGCTGCATGTCCTTGAATTCCAGCTGCGCCCCATGGCTCAACTCCGCAGAGCGCACCTTGAAAAACATTTATTTCATCAGTCAGAGGAACTGGATTTTTTAGCAGCAACATTTTTAAATGTATAATCTTTGTTGCTGGCAGTGATGCGTTGGTTGATCAACTTTTAAGCCCTAAAAGATCATTTCTGAACATAGAGAAAAGAGAAAAGAGCTGACTTAATAAAACGAACAATTGAAACATCTCAAACCTGCATGTCGCTCATTTGAATAACATTAACGCACTTCAGAAAGCCACAAACCTCAGAAAGAAATCAGACATTTTTCTAAAATATAAATTACAACTTTTTAAAACAATAAAAGGAAACTTTTAAATGGAAAGTAAGAATGAAGTCCGTTTTTTGAAAAGGCACGGATATTGAATTAAACATATTTAAGTTTGCACCACAAAACATGCAATAGCCCGAAAAGTTGGGATATTTTACATTTAACACAATTTTCTAAACAAACATGGTCATTTTTTCTGGGAAGTCACACAAAATTAATGCGTCCACTTTTAGAGTAATACAGAAAGAAGAACATGAAACATTCACCTGGTCACTGAGGCGTTCAGTAGGTCGGGCAGGTGTGCTGAAAGTCCGGTTTCCTCCCACGTCCACGCCGTGAAAGCCTCATGTTGGAGGAAAACTCCGGTCACTAAGCTCCACATGAAAGCGCGGCTTGAAAAGAAACTGAAGGTGTTTACTTACCCCCTTGAGGCAAGAAACTCCTCCCATCGAAATCAATTCGCGGAACATATTATCTGACATCTTGCTTCCCCCCTCCCGCCTACATCCCGTCATAAATTTGATGCATAAAAAAGGAGTGACAGCTGGATCTCAGTGACATTATAGGGCCTCTGGTCCTGGGCAGAAAGGGTTATGCGTAAAAGTTGCTGTTGCTGAAAGTTGGATCAACTTGGGTACATACAATCAGTTATTAAAAAGTTCGAACTTTTCAAAATGTGTAATCAGAATATTTAGCTGTTTATTCCAATTAGGATACACGCATAGTCTAAATTCACCTGTGGGGTGTTTGAGTGCATGCACTTTTTAAATTTATGTTTGTTAGAAATAAAAAAGCAATGAAACCAACGCTATGACACAGATCATAACATGTTTATTAAAACGACAGCTGTTAAAATGAGCACATTTGTCCATCTTCAGGGGACTGATTTCATCAGCTATGTCATGACAAAATACTCAGGCGCGCGCACACGTTTCCACGTAAACAATTTACATTGTGCATGTATCCACATATATACAAATCCATTTATTGATGCGTTAACTTTCAAAAAACAAAAACATTAAAAAAGAAAATATGAAACACGTTTTGGACAACTCGCAAAAGAAAAACAGAGGCCTTTGATGTGCAGGAGGAATACGTTTCCTTTGAGACTAAAAATAGATTCTATTTTGTGCTGAAAAGGGAATGTGCCGCTATAACTTGGTCCCACAATAATTTATACTCGTTTCAAAACAAATAATAGTCAGTGTGAAACAACGACTCTGACAAAAACTTTAGTTTCACGCCCACATAGATTTGTGTTTGATACAATATCACAGTCAGAAAGAAAGAAAGAAAGAAAGAAAGAAATAAAGAAAGAAAGAAAGAAAGAAAGAAAGAAAGAAAGAAAGAAAGAAACTTTGGCAAATGGGTCACACAATCATGATTTTGTTGACTGGGTGTTAATATTGCACACATAAAAGTTGAAATCACTAATTTTGAATAAGTCCAGATGATAAATCCCATGGCGGGAATGTTTAGGGAGGTTGTTCAGGTGTATTCTGGACCGGGAGACTCCTCCGACACGGAGCGCTGCGCTCTGAAGGGGTCAAACCCGTTCTCATCCACCGACAGGCAGTTCCCTGCCGAATTGTAGCCCTTCTTTTTGCCTCTCATCTCCTCCAGTTTGATGGTGTCATAAAGCCCCTGTGGGGCTTCGTCTAAGAGGTTATCCCTCTCTGAATAGGACGGTTTCATTTGGCACACGTTGCGCAGTAGCAGCAGCGCTGGCGCGTAAAGCACATTGACGAGACCCATACCCAGATTAAGTTGCACAAAGCCCAGGTTGTGCACGATCTGCCCGGCTACTATTGGACCCATTGCGTAGGCGATGGAGTAGGAGATGTCTGCTATGGCATAAACGCTGCCGTACACGGAAACATGACGCACGTCAACTAGAAACGCCAACGTCGGAAGCAGGGCAGTGTCCACGAGCGCGATGCCGAAACAGATGCCGCACAGCGGGGCGATGAGCTGTCCGAAAGTTTTACATGCAGGTACTGTGCAGGAGCTGGCGCCTATAATCACCATACCCAAAGCTCCGTAGAACCACTGCAGGTGTGGGTTCTTGGCTGCTAGTTTAACAGTAATGTACACACCGAGGACGTGAGGGAAAAAGGCCGGGAGCCAAGTGAGTCCCATCTCCCACTGAGAGGAGTGCATGGTGGTCTCCATCCAGTTCGCTATGGTGGGCTCCAGGAAGGCGAGCGGGATGTTGGCCACCGTGAGCGCCCCGGCCACCACAGCTATGTAGGGGTCAATCATGAGTTTGTACATGGGGGTGCCCACTGGCATGTTCTCTCTAGTTCTGTTAGAGAAGGGCTTGATGACGGTGAGCAGCAGGACGCCGTCCGCCAGGCAAATGGAGGCGAGCACGATGAAGGGGACCCTCTTTCCCGCAAACTCGTACAGGACGCCCCCGAAAGGAGGCGCCACCAGACTCCCGAATGAGATGAAAGCCAGCGAGATGCCGAGCGCCCTGCTCCTCTCCGCCTCCTCTGTGTACTTGTCGGCAATCATCGCAAATCCAGACGTGTCCGCAAAAGCGGAGCCAAGACCCTGCAAACTTCTGGCCACGAACAGGGTCGCGTAGTTCTCCCCGAACGCAAAAATGCAGGTGGACACGAACATGACCGTGAGCCCAATCATCAGCGGGATGTCGTATCCGACTCGGTCAATAAAAGTTCCCGACAGCGGGTTGACTAAGAGCTGGAGGATGGCTTTAGATGCAAAAAGAACCCCTATCTGGATGTCTAAATTGTCCTTGTTGCTTTTGTCTTGACTTGTGCTGTTGGCTGAAGTGTTGGGGTGCAACACAACGTGGACGTGCTCTGACTGCTCAGTCTCCAGATCAGCCAGATAGTCCGGGATAATTGGCACGATGACCATGTAGAGCATGTTGTCCAGCAGCAGAGCTACGCAGACGATCACTAGTATGATCCGCTTCTGCTGGTGGGGATCTCTCATAGCGGAGCCGAGCTGCTTGGTTCTCTCACCCATCTCGGACAGTTTCACAGCAGCTGATTTGGCCAAGCCGCGCGAGCCTCCTTCTCCGTCCATGGTGGTTTAAAAATTGTTTTAAAGAAAAAGTTAAATAAATGTTTCAAATAGTAGTTGTGCTTCTTTTCGTCCTCTTTAAATCTCTCAGCTCCTCACTTGAGGTTTCTCCACATTTACGTGGTGCTCCCTGTCCTCACCTCGCCTGCGCGTAAAAGGAGAGGCGCAGATGAACTTCTTCATCGGTGAAGGTGGCTTTCTTCAGCTTCCTCAACCACATTCGACGCATGACCTCCCGAGAAGTGACGTGAGAAAATCGCAGATTTTCTGCAACTTGCAGAGATTTCTCACCACTCATCTATCCAAGGCGACGTTTCACTGTGATGAGGCGCGTGCAGTCTCTCACGCCTGCTGTGCTCATGCCTTCCATCACCTGTGACCCCTTTCTTCTCTGCTCTGAGACCACAAATGACTTGGTGGCCATTGGCGCACATTAACCGCTATTTTCGTCCCTCTTTTGTCTCATTTTTTCCCTAAAGAGCTGTGACGCATCACCAGTGTGCCCCCCAAGCGGATCGCTTCGCCTCTTGACTCCTTTATGCTAATATCCAACCATGGCAGCGATCACTTCAACCAATGAGAGCCAACAAGCATCATGAGAAGAGCACAGATGGAGACAAAAGCGTCTATGCGTTGCGCTGTAACCTAAACAAATATAGATTTCTTTATTATAACCTGGTGATGAACTTTACCCTGTGAAGAAAACTTCACAAAGACACAAGAAAAATAACACGACCCATCTTCCTGTAGGTCTACATCCTCAGAGGTCAAGAGGCAAAGAACAATAAATAAACTCCAAAATGTCTAATACTTATTTTACACATTAAAGACTTAATACCTACGTAATCCAACCCCACCAAATGTTAACCCTACACAACTAGAATATTGGCTGATGTCCTTAATCACATTTCACCTAGACTCAAACCAAAGGAGCCGCAGAGCTGAGCGGCTTTCAGAACCACTAGGCTCTGGACAGCTCCTGTCCCCATTCCAGAGCAGTGAAACTTTAAAAGTATTTTTTCCCGTAAACCTTTAAATTCTCATTAAAAATAATGTAAAACATTTTTAAAATATCACAGGGCGCTCTGTGCGCCATCCAGATTGAACACCGGTGCCCCGCAGCCGTGGAGCAGCAGCAACAAGTAGAAGAGGGCTGGGGCTCGGGTCAAAGATAAAAATGTAATCGCCCGCATCATTTTCTTTGACCCGAGTTCTCCTGCTCTCTTCTATTTCTTCATATTTTTCAAATGTGACTGTGATTGATGTGGGAAGCACGTTTTGCGTGTAAAACAGAGTTGATCGTTTTAATTGAGGTGCTAGTGACACCATGTGGAGAAAATTGAAGGTACAACTAGCAAATATATTAAAATTTAGTGGTTATTGTAATAAAAGAAAAACTTAACACAACTTGCCTAAAATACCACTTAGTCACAAAACAACCAATTATCATAACATCTAAAAACAAAAAACTAAACTAAACAAGGAAAAATAACAGAGTGTTTGCACACACACAAGTAAGTGTGTGTGTGTGTGTGTGTGTGTGTGTGTGTGTGTGTGTGTGTGTGTGTGTGTGTGTGTGTGTGTGTGTGTGTGTGTGTGTGTGTGTGTGTGTGTGTGTGTGTGTGTGTGTGTGTGTGTGTGTGTGTGTGTGTGTGTGTGTGTGTGTGTGTGTGTGTGTGTGTGTGTGTGTGTGTGTGTGTGTGTGTGTGTGTGTGTGTGTGTGTGTGTGTGTGTGTGTGTGTGTGTGTGTGTGTGTGTGTGTGTGTGTGTGTGTGTGTGTGTGTGTGTGTGTGTGTGTGTGTGTGTGTGTGTGTGTGTGTGTGTGTGTGTGTGTGTGTGTGTGTGTGTGTGTGTGTGTGTGTGTGTGTGTGTGTGTGTGTGTGTGTGTGTGTGTGTGTGTGTGTGTGTGTGTGTGTGTGTGTGTGTGTGTGTGTGTGTGTGTGTGTGTGTGTGTGTGTGTGTGTGTGTGTGTGTGTGTGTGTGTGTGTGTGTGTGTGTGTGTGTGTGTGTGTGTGTGTGACAGACAGACAGAGAGAGAGAGAGAGAGAGGGAGAGAGAGAGAGAGAGAGAGAGAGGGGGGGGGGTTTGGTTGAAATTAATTTTTAATATTTTTCAAGGTGCATGGAAAACACTGGGTGGATTTTTGCATCACACATGAACTGTTCTTGGCTTGTTTGGATGCATTTCCTCACTGATGCCTGAATAATGACAATGATGTGTACCTGTACTCAGTTCCCTGAAGCCGTACCTCTGTCATCCATCACAGCCAGGTCAGTTACCAGAGCATTGACGTCCTTCCTTTCAGTTTTCGAGTTACCCCAGGTGTTACAAACAGACCAAGGATCAAACTTTAAATCTGATTTGTTTAAAGGAGTTGCCAAAACTTTAGGCATCCTGCACATCACACCAGCTGCTTACCACCCTGAGAGTCAGGGGGTTTTAGAACGCTGGCATCAGACATTTAAGAGCATGTTAAGAAAGTACTGTTTAAGTACAGGTCGGTCATGGGACGAGGGAGTCCCATTTCTGTTGTTTGCCGCTAGAGAAGCCCCTCAAGAGTCATTGGACTATAGTCCTGCACAACTTGTTTTTGGCCATACTCCAAGAGGTCCTCTGAAGCCCTTAAAGTGTAGTTTTTACAGATCCCAGAATCAAAGAAAGAAAAAGTAAATCACTACATCAAACTGTTTCAATGGCGACTACAACAAGCAAACTGGTTGGCTAGAGAACATTTGAGTGAAGCTCAGAAGTGGATGAAGGTCCACTATGATATCAAGTCTTCCAGTCAAGAATTACATCCTGGAGACCAAGTTTTGATGTTAAACCCTCTGGGCGGTTCTAGTTTGGCAGCCCAGTTTACTGGTCCTTATGAGGTTTGGGGTAAAATCAACCCTGCCAGTTACAATATAGTTGGTAAAAGTAAAAATCCTTTTATCTAGGAAGAAACAAAAATAAATCGAAAATGGCAGCGAGCCAAAAGTCCAAAAGTCCTGGAGGACAGGACACCCAAAGCTCTCTTTAGAGCACCAACAACTGGAGACCAAAAGCTCACTAAGAGCACGAAGACCGAGAGACAAAAAAAAAAAAAGCTCACTAAGAGCACGAACAAACGCTGACAGAAATACAACAATGGACCGACACAAGACAGAGACAAGACAGGGCTTATATACACAGGGAGGAGTAATTAGGGAAATTGGCAGCAGGTGTGTGGAGTGAGGGCTGGAGGGAAGACAGGTGAATATAATAATCTACCTGGGAAAACAGAAACAGAGGAGGGCAAATACCTGAACACAAACTAAACAACAATATCTAAAGACAGAGGGAAGGGCTCACACAAACTAGCTTGAGGAGGACATGACACACACACACACACACGCACGCACACACACACACACACACACACACACACACACACACACACACACACACACACACACACACCCACACACACACACACACACACACACACACACACACACACACACACTGAGCTGGGGACAAAGACGATGGAGCTGACCTGGGAGGACTGATTAAAAAGGGTAACAACATAAGACACTTGACTGAGGCGCAGACAAAAGACACATGAGGGCGCTATGAGACACAGAAGGGAATCTAGAGAGGGAAGGAGAAACATCAGGAGACACATGAAGGAAGACACAGACGCAGACACAGACCATGACACTATTTAGTGGAACACGGTTTAACTGTTCCCAGCCAGAGCCCTTGGAGCTCCCCCAGTATTGTTGAAAAGAAGCCAGACGGCACTTCTCGTTTTATAACAGACTATAGAAAAGTGAACGCAGTTACAGTGCCAGATTCGTACCCTCTGCCACACGTTGATGATTGTGTGGACAGTATAGGAGATGCTTCTTTCATAACAAAAATTGATTTATTGAAAGGATACTGGCAAGTGCCACTGACGCCCGCTGCTCCAGAGATATCTGCTTTTGTTACACCCGACACGTTCCTGCAATACACTGTAATGCCCTTTGGGATGAGGAATGCACCTGCCACATTCCAGAGAATGATGAATGCTGACTGGGTCTTTGCCACACTGTGATCCATACCTCTACCTGGCTTGAGCACATTAACACTTTGCATGATCTTTTTCAGCGGCTATCTGATCGATTAACCATCAACTTGGCCAAGAGCGAGTTCGTGAAAGCCACGGTCACATATCTGGGAAAAAAGGTTGGGCATGGATGTGTTCGCATGTTGCAAGATAAGATACAGGCTATATCTGTATATCCCTGCCCGACTACGCGCTGGGAGTTAAGAAGGTTTTTGGGAATGACTGGATATTACAGGTGCTTTTGTAAAAGCTTTGCCACCGTTGCCTACCTTTAACCACTCTGTTGAGTCCGAAGGTCCCATTTGTCTGGAGTGATGCCACTCAAACCGCCTTTGAAGCCTGCAAGATGTTGCTGTGCAGCACCCCGGTGTTGACAGCTTCCATTTTGTCCAGGCCCTTCAAACTGGAAACAGACGCA